>NC_091293.1:18558218-18615718 GCF_038502225.1 Cherax quadricarinatus | reverse complement strand
TATGTTATTATTTGACTTAGTTATGTTGTTAGGTAGGATGTAACATATTAAGTGCTCAATTCAAGTCTTGATTGCCTAACTACTGTAATTATCGTTCTTTGCTCGTTACTCTGCCGGCTTCTTGCTAGGCAGCGACCCACGGAGCTATCACGTGATCGAGGGGGGGGTGTCCTCACCTCGCCTGAAGTATTCAGTCTGGCCTAGACTCTCTTGGTGGTTGGACAGATCGTCTGTCTCATTATTGTTATTAGTTCTGGAGACTCTGTTCACAGAACATTGTATAGACTTAGTGATTTTCGACGTTGTACTGAGGTTGTGTGTCGCGTAGACACTCTGAGCAACTCAGGTCCTGAGCTGTAGCTTCTGACCTAATTTGTACTGGTATCTGTGTATTGTCACAGTCAGGTATTTTCTTATGTTGAACTTAGATTCAGTGGTATGGGAGCTTTGTGACTTTTGTGGAGGATCTGCTGATGGTCCCTACTAGCTGTCTTTATATTATCTCCTTGTTCCTGATTCTGTGTCGCAGTTGCTTGTTATATTGCTATTGGGCTTAGCATTATTTTTATTGTTCAAGCAGACTGTTCTGAGTGCCAGTTGGCCAAGAAGATAATTTATTTGAGGACTTTGTCAGTCACTTGTTTAAGTCTAGTCGAGTCGTGAGACATAACGAACTACATAGAGCACTTACACACATACACACAAACTTACTTGTACATATTTGTAATATCTTATTAAATGATAATGTACCAGACGGTACTTAAGACATAATATGTGATATGTGCTTTCAGCACAATACTACTGTACTCGAGAGAAGCTATTATTATTTTTATCATTGTGATTAATTTAATTTAATTTGATATACGCCTAGACAACTTAATAAATTTATTAAATTTTAATTTCTCTAGTTAGTAGCCTACCAGTTGTAATCCTGAATCATACTAAATTCTAATGGATAATTGGACAAGGATACTGACTACTTGTTACAAAAACCCAGTAACAGGCTGGATGCTAGAAGGGCAGTCCTTTCTAGTATTCACTGGAGATCTCTAAGCTTTTAGAATCGCATTTTTTGTAACAAATGGGGGCCCGTCCGGGATGCTCTTGATCCAAGGTGTTGGAGAAATTGTCCAGTTTGACATACTAGTAACTCTATGATCGAACACTTTGAGTACTTTCCTAATCTGAAGACTTTGAGTTTAGTCTTGTACAACATACCAGGTGGATGTATGTACCTGACTGAGTCTCTTGATCCAAGGAGATGGAAACACTGTTTGAGTTCTAACTCTAAGATATCCAACACTAAAATTACTATTAGGATTATAGTTTCCCATAATCACTCTCTCGTAGTACACTTATTTTCGAGATGTATGCCAAAGTGAAACAGTCAATTGATACTCTGACTTTGTCTGAGTTAAGTACATTAAAACTTCAGACGTGTTGGCGAGTAGCCAAATATCTCGGTGTGACGTATAACAGGAATTACACAGCAGAAACTGTCAGAGCATTAATTAAAGATATATTGTTTCCTGCTCATACAGAGATGTCTGATTATGATTCACATACAGAAAACCTAGTGTCACAATTAGGAAGTATGACTCTATTTGATGAAGTAGAAGAAAGAGCCACTAAGGCAGAAGTAAGCCTAGTGTCTGAGCCTAGTGTAGCTCAGTTCTCGCTCACTCCTTCCCTCACTGACACAATAGTACAGAGTATAGCTGTTAGTATGACTCAGCCTAATACTAGTACAGTGTATGCTACACCTGTATCTACTTATCCTAGACCAGATCTAGACACTCTAGAGACGCCTGAACGAAGTGTCCGACCTAAGGACCGTCCAGACCACGTTAGATTCCTTACTCCTCCATTACCCACTGGTCCTATCTCTCAGGAACAGTTTGAGAGGTTTGAACGCCTCATTATGTTGCAGACTGCACAAATAGAGGCTCAGACGAAATTGAACGAAGAAGGTTTCCAGAGAGAAAATGTTCGTCTGGGAAGACAACAGACTGATAGATCACAAGACACATTTAATGTGCAGAAAGCTGCCTCTATGGTTCCTAAGTTTTTTGAAAGTGACTTAGACACCTATTTTGATGTGTTTGAGAACCAGGCACGTGCTATGAATTGGCCCCGTAAGCACTGGGCTACCTTTTGCACACAGCTTTGACAGGAAGAGCTTAAACTTGTACTGCTACTTTACCATTTGCCAAGTACATTAGTTATGATGCTGTCAAACAAACTATTCTAGAGACATATAACTTGTTGCCTGTAAGTTATCAATGTGCATTTCATACGTTACAACGACGACAAGAACAAACTTGTGTAGAGTTTGCTCGTGAGAAAAAAGTTGCATTTGAGAGATGGTCTAGAGCTGCTAAATGTAACAACTATGACAGTCTAGTTCAGTTGTTACTACATGAAGAGTTTAACAACTGTGTGTCTGCGGACTTGCAAGAATATCTGATCGATCATACTATCTCGGATATTCTGGAAACTGCAGCATTAGCAGACATTTACGAGATTTCTCACAAACTTGTACGTACTAAAACACAGAGAAACAAGGTAACTAAAAATTGTCCTAGAAGTTGGCAACCTAAATCAGCTGCTCATTGCCGGCCTGATGTACCTGCTACTGTAACTTCTCGTACCTTACCAGGAAAACACATAATCCTGAATCTGTCTCTGTGGCTAGACAGAAATCTGATATCGAGAAAAAGAAAGTTAAATGTACCTATTGTAACAGAAAAGGACATGCTAGAGAGTATTGCTATAAGTTAGAAAGAGATACGAGAAGCAGTCGTGCGGCTGGCACCCCCACATAAGTCGTATCTTCTTCCGAGCAACAAAGGCACCAAAATCCTAGTAATACCTCTGATCCTACTGTTTTAGATAATATTACTCAGGACAGATGACTAGCATCAGAAAGTGTATCTGACGAAAAGATTCGTTCAGCGATGAGTGCTTACTTTTCGAGAGGTAAAGTAGGATTTGACGAATCACACCTGAGATAATTTCTTTCAGAGACACTGACAGTTATCTCACGTTATTAAGAGAAGATGTACTGCCCTTAACTGATGATACCTATTGTAAGATAGATGTATTGTTAGAAGCCTATGGTGGGGCTGTTATCAAAGTACCTCTTCACAAGGTATACATTGAAACAAGCTATTATACTGGTTATATTTCAGTGGGTATATCCAGTGGTGTATTTCCCATCAGGTCAGTGGACATGTTGATAGGGAACGATATCCTTCATGCTGGTATATGTAAAGAACCACTTGTGATTGATAATAACACTGATGATAATTATGCCATTGAAGCTTGTAGAGAGAAACCTATTTTATTTCCTCTCAGCGCAGTTACTAGAGCTATGTCAAAGATTCAACAACCATCCCTGTCTCCTGTTGAGTTAGTGGATGACAATGATTTGGGCTTGAATATGTTGTTTAGTGACGCTCTGCACCCAGGATCATTAACACTGACTCCCCCCTGTCATCAACCTAGTCAGAACACTACTGACGTTAAATTTCTAACTCATGATGATTTAATCAAGGATCAGTTTGTTGATCAGTCACTGGAAAGACTGAGAGATATAGCAGTTACTGAGAGTGAAGCAAAGGATCTCGATAATTGTTACTACTATAGTAACGGTGTACTGATGGAGAAAAATACATGTAAGTTGCCAGCTGATAGTGTTTCCACCACAGTCAAGCATCTAGTTGTGTTACCAGTTACATTTCGTGAACAAGCCATTGATTTTGCTCACAATAGTCCCATAGGAGGACATTTGGGTGTCAAGAAGACACTCGGTAAACTGGCAAAACATTTTACTTGGCCAAAGATGAAGGAAACAGTAGCTGATCATGTGCGACGTTGCCACGTGTGTCAAGTGACAGGAAAGCCAGCAAACACACCTCCACCTACACCTCTCACTGTGTTCATTAGTAGCAAAGTTCAGTTCACCTGGACTAGAGATTGTTCAGACTCGTTCAAAAGGTTGAAGCGCTTGCTATCCTCTGCTCCTGTGTTGAAAAGTCCTAATTTTAATCTTCCCTTCTTTTTACATATAGATGCCAGTGGTTATGCAGTGGGCACTGTGCTGCTCCAACAGTCAACATCCACTGACATTCTCCATCCTATATGTTACTATTCATCTAAGCTTAAACGACACCAGAAAAATTATGCCATTATTGAAAAAGAGGCTCTAGCTCTTGTGGTGTCCTTGGAACATTTTGACGTGTATTTGGGCACTTCCCCATTTAAAATTAACGTTTTTTTCAGACGACAATCCACTCACTTATATTAACGCTATGAAAAGTAAAAATGCTAGGATCATGAGGTGGGCCCTCAGAATCCAACCTTATTCTATTAGTATAAAACACATAAGTGGTCATTGTAATGTAATTGCTGACGCTCTGTCACGTCCTTAATAATTATCAGTTACATTAAATTAACGTAATTTTATGCCCAAATACATTTTGTTACTTGCTATGTCAAATTCAGTGGAGTAACTTAATCCCTCCAGCCCATATTAACTATATATACTCATGTCTAATTATTATATTTATATATTCACAGTATTGATATTTGTGTAAGGAGACAGAAGCTGAGTGATGAGTGGGTAGTGTTGTGTGGGCGATGTACTGCGTGGCGCAACACTGTCCTGCCGCAGACCCCCCCCCCTCACTACACACCTTAAGCTGTTTCATACTAGTGTTAAATTATAGAAGTGCTTGGCACAAGAGTGACTCTGATTAATGTTTATATTAATATGTATTTATATGAGTAATCAGTAATAATGTAAAAGACATTAATGCAACTCCTAGTGCGACCATTTGTCGTGTTGGGAGGGGGGGGTGTTGCAACCCCTGAATGGGTTGCAATGTATATTATGTATATTACATGTATATTACCTTTTCATATAATTTTATATTGCTTATATTTGCGATAATAGCTAAATCGTAAATATAGGCTTTATATTATTATTTGACTTAGTTATGTTGTTAGGTAGGATGTAACATATTAAGTGCTCATTTCAAGTCTTGATTGCCTAACTACTGTAATTATCGCTCTTTGCTCGTTACTCTGCCGGCTTCTTGCTAGGCAGCGACCCACGGAGCTATCACGTGATCGAGGGGGGGGTGTCCTCACCTCGCCTGAAGTATTCAGTCTGGCCTAGACTCTCTTGGTGGTTGGACAGATCGTCTGTCTCATTATTCTTACTAGTTCTGAAGACTCTGTTCACAGAACATTGTATAGACTTAGTGATTTTCGACATTGTACTGAGGTTGTGTGTCGCGTAGACACTCTGAGCAACTCAGGTCCTGAGCTGTAGCGTCTGACCTAATTTGTACTGGTATCTGTGTATTGTCACAGTCGGGTATTTTCTTATGCTGAACTTAGATTCAGTAGTATGAGAGCTTTGTGACTTATGTGGAGGATCTGCTGATGGTCCCTACTAGCTGTCTTTATATTATCTCCTTGTTCCTGATTCTGTGTCGCAGTTGCTTGTTATATTGCTATTGGGCTTAGCATTATTTTTATTGTTCAAGCAGACTGTTCTGAGTGCCAGTTGGTCAAGAAGATAGTTTATTTGAGGACTTTGTCAGTCACTTGTTTAAGTCTAGTCGAGTCGTGAGACATAACGAACTACATAGAGCACTTACACACATACACTTAAGATATAATATGTGATATGTGCTTTCAGCACAATACTACTGTACTCGAGAGAAATTATTATTTTTATTATTGTGATTAATTTAATTTAATTTGATATAAGCCTAGACAACTTAATAAATTTATTAAATTTTAATTTCTCTAGTTAGTAGCCTACCAGTTGTAATCCTGAAGCACTATTGAATCATACTGAATTCTAATGGATAATTGGACAAGGATACTGACTACTTGTTACGAAAACCAAGTAACAGGCTGGATGCTAGAAGGGCAGTCCTTTCTAGTATTCACTGGAGATCTCTAAGCTTTTAGAATCGCGTTTTTTATAACAATCCTGTTGTGGCTGTAAAGCAGTTTCGGGTCAGACTTGACTTTCGATGAAATGTCGTTTTCGTCCTGCCGCTGGGCGTGTGTGTGTACTCACCTAATTGTGGTTGCAGGGGTCGAGACTCAGCTCCTGGCCCCTCCTCTTCACTGATCGCTACTAGGTCCTCTCCCTCTCCGCTTCCTGAGCTTTGTCATACCTCTTCTTAAAAATATGTATGGTTCCTGCCTCCACTACTCCACTTGCTAGGCTTTTCCACTTCCTGACGACTCTATGACTGAAGAAATACTTCCTAACGTCCCTGTGACTCGTCTGAGTCTTCAGCTTCCAATTGTGACCCCTTGTTTCTGTGTCCCCTCTCTGGAACATCCTGTCTTTGTCCACCTTGTCTATTCCCCGCAGTATCTTGTATGTCGTTATCATGTCTCCCCTGACCCTTCTGCCCTGTGTGTGTGTGTGTGTGTGTACTCACCTAGTTGTACTCACCTAGTTGAGGTTGCAGGGGTCGAGTCCAAGCTCCTGGCCCCGCCTCTTCACTTGTCGCTACTAGGTCACTCTCCCTGAACCGTGAGCTTTATCATACCTGTGTACTCACCTATTTGTACTCACCTATTTGTGGTTGCAGGGGTCGAGTCCTAGCTCCTGGCCCCGCCTCTTCACCGGTTGCTACTAGACCCTCTCTCTCCCCGCTCCATGAGCTTTATCAAACCTCGTCTTAAAACTGTGTATGGTTCCTGCCTCCACTACGTCATTTTCAAGGCTATTCCACTGCCTTACAACTCTATGACTGAAGAAATACTTCCTACTATCTCTCTGACTCATTTGTGTCTTCAACTTCCAATTGTGGCCTCTTGTTTCTGTGTCCCCTCCCTGGAACATCCTGTCCTTGTCCACCTTGTCTATTCCACGCAGTATTTTATATGTCGTTATCATGTCTCCCCTGACCCTCCTGTCCTCCAGTGTCGTCAGGCCGATTTCCCTTAATCTTTCTTCATAGGACATTCCCCTTAGCTCTGGAACTAACCTTGTTGCAAACCTTTGCACTTTCTCTAGTTTCCTGACGTGCTTTATCAAGTGCGGGTTCCAAACAGGTGCTGCATACTCCAGTATGGGCCTGACATACACGGTGTACAGTGTCTTGAATGATTCCTTACTAAGGTGTCGGAATGCTGTTCTCAGGTTTGCCAGGCACCCATATGCTGCAGCAGTTATCTGATTGATGTGTGCTTCCGGAGACATGCTCGGTGTTATACTCACCCCAAGATCTTTCTCCTTGAGTGAGGTTTGCAGTCTTTGGCCACCTAGCCTATACTCTGTCTGTGGTCTTCTGTGCCCTTCCCCTATCTTCATGACTTTGCATTTGGCAGGATTAAATTCGAGAAGCCATTTGCTGGACCAGGTGTCCAGTCTGTCCAGGTCTCTTTGAAGTCCTGCCTGGTCCTCATCAGATTTAATTCTCCTCATTAACTTCACATCATCTGCAAACAGGGACACTTCTGAGTCTAACCCTTCCGTCATGTCGTTCACATATACCAAAAATAGCACTGGTCCTAGGACCGACCCCTGTGGGACCCCGCTCGTCACAGGTGCCCACTGTGATACATCATTACGTACCATGACTCGTTGTTGCCTCCCTGTCAGGTATTCTCTGATCCATTGCAGTGCCCTTCCTGTTATATGCGCCTGATGCTCTAGCTTCTGCACTAATCTCTTGTGAGGAACTGTGTCAAAGGCCTTCTTGCAGTCCAAGAAGATGCAATCAACCCACCCCTCTCTCTCTTGTCTTACTTCCGTTATTTTATCATAAAACTCCAGAAGGTTTGTGACACAGGATTTGCCTTCCGTGAATCCGTGCTGGTTGGCATTTATACTCCTGTTCTGTTCCAGGTGCTCCACCACTCTCCTCCTGATAATCTTCTCCATAATTTTGCATACTATACACGTCAATGACACAGGTCTATAGTTTAGTGCCTCTTTTCTGTCTCCTTTTTTGGAAATGGGAACTACATTTGCCGTCTTCCATACCTCAGGTAGTTGCCCAGTTTCCAGGGATGTGTTGAAGATTGTGGTAAGTGGTACGCACAACATATCTGCTCCCTCTCTAAGGACCCATGGAGAGATGTTGTCCGGTCCCATTGCCTTTGAGGTATCGAAGTCCCTTAGCAGTTTCTTCACCTCCTCCTCATCTGTATGTATGTCGTCCAACACTTGTTGGTGTATTCCTTGTTGGTGTCCCCATCTGGTCTGTCCCCCCAGAGTCCTTCCTGTCTCTACTGTAAATACTTCCTTAAATCTCGTGTTGAGCTCCTCACATACCTCTTGATCGTTTCTTGTGAGTTCTCCACCTTCTTTCCTCAGCCTTATCACCTGGTCCTTGACTGTTGTCTTCCTCCTAATGTGGCTATACAGCAGTTTCGGGTCAGATTTGACTTTCGATGCTATGTCGTTTCCATACTGTCGCTGGGCCTCCCTCCTTATCTGCGCATACTCGTTTCTGGCTCTTCTACTAATCTCCTTGTTTTCCTGGGTCCTATGCCTCCTGTACCTTTTCCATTCCCTGTTGCACTTAGTTTTTGCCTCCCTACACCTTCGGGTAAACCAAGGACTCGTTTTGGTCTTCCTATTATTTCTGTTTCCCTTGGGAACAAAACTTTCCTCTGCCTCCTTGCACTTTGTTGTCACGTATTCCATCATTTCGTTTACTGATTTTCCTACCATTTCTCTGTCCCACTGAACCTCCTGCAGGAAGTTTCTCATACCTGTGTAGTCCCCCCTTTTATAGTTTGGCCTGTCCCCTTCAGTTCCTGTTACCTTCTCCACTTGTAACTCTACTATATAGTCAAAACTCAGAACCACATGATCGCTAGCTCCAAGGGGCCTCTCGTAAGTGATGTCCTCGATGTCTGAACTGCTCAGGGTGAACACAAGATCCAGTCTTGCTGGCTCATCCTCCCCTCTCTCTCTGGTTGTGTCCCTGACATGTTGATGCATGAGGTTTTCAAGTACCACATCCATCATCTTGGCTCTCCATGTTTCGGGACCCCCATGTGGCTCCAGGTTTTCCCAGTCGATCTCCCTGTGGTTGAAATCGCCCATTACCAGTAACTTTGCTCTGCTCGAGTGAGCTCTTCTTGCCACCTCAGCCAGTGTGTCCACCATCACCCTGTTGTTTTCTTCGTACTCCTCTCTTGGCCTCCTGCAGTTCTGTGGTGGGTTATACATCACTCCAATGACTACTTTATGTTCTCCGGACTGAATTGTACCTACAATGTAGTCTCTTTCTCCAATCATGTCCATGCCTTCCATTTCCTCAAATCCCCATTGGTGTTTTATGAGCAGTGCAACCCCTCCTCCCCCTCTACTCCTTCTATCTTTCCTCAGGATCTGATATCCTGTTGGGAAGATTGTGTCTGTTATTGTCTCAGCGAGTTTTGTTTCTGTGACTGCTATGATATCTGGGGATTTTTCACTGATTCTTTCATTCCACTCCTCATGTTTATTCGTTATTCCATCCGCGTTTGTGTACCAAACCTTTAGTTTCTTTTCTATCATTGTGGTCATGCAAGTATATTGGGGTTGGGGGAGCGAGAGCCTTGGTGGGGGCCTATATGGGGCTGTGGTGTAGGTGGGGTATGTGTTGATGGGGGTGGGGTCAGGATGCCCATAAGGGACAGCTGTTGGGGTGAGGTTTGTGATATGGGGGTTGGTGGCAGAGGGAACAGTGAGTGGGTTGTAGTATAGGTTGCTCAGTTGCGTTGGGAATGTCGCGGGTGGAGTCTTTTGGCGGGAGATTCTGTGGGGTGTGTTTGCCCTTCCTCCTGTGTCTGGGTCCTGCTCATTTTCATTGCTTCTCGTTCCTCCTTGCGTCTCTGTACCCTCTCTTTCAGTGTAGTCCTTTCTTCTTGTGTTCTGTCGCAGTCGAGGTATACTCTCTGGTACCCCTCTTTGTCCCTCAGTCTTGCTTTCTCTTGCAGAATCCTGGTTCGAACTGATTCTTCCTTGAAAGTTACTCTGACAGGCCGTATCCTTCCACTCACAAACCACCCAATTCTCTGAAAATTTGTCACCTGGGTCATATTGCCCTCCCCTATTGTTTTCATGATGCCTTCAATCATTTTTTTCTCCTCCTGTTTTATTTCTTCAAAGTTGGCCCCCTTGGCTTCTTGGAGCCCGTACACAAAAACTGACCTCGCCCTTTCCTCCTCCCACTGAGTCTCCATCTGCTTCCTCTGAGGCATTTCATTTCCTTCCATTGACATGTTCTTGCCTTCAGTCCCTGTCATATCTGAAACTTCTATTCTCAGTGAACTGTCTTTCCTGGCCAGCTGTCCCTTGCTACTGCAGTTGGCTGTTAGAATCTCTGCATATAACAAACCTTCATTGTCTTCGGACCTGTCGCTTGATCTTAGTGTGCTCATCGTCTTTTCCCTGGCCCCACGTGGGTCTGATAGGGCCTTCGTGTACGGCATGTCTCCGTTGTTGCTTACCATCCCCTTGTCTGCGCCTGACTTTGAATTTCCTTCATTGTCTTCAGACCTGTCGTTTGATCTCAGTGTGCTGATCGTCTTTTCCCTGGCCCCACGTAGGTCTGATAGGGCCTTCGTGTACGGCATGTCTCCGTTGTTGCTTACCATCCCCTTGTCTGCGCCTGGCTTTGAATTTCCTGATGTCACATCTGAATTGTCATTTGTCTCTCTAATCTGTTTCAGGCTTTGCAGTTTCTCTTCTAAGCACTGTATCCTAGCTTCTGCTGCTAAGACCTGTACTTCCCACTTCCTGCACTCTTCAGCTATCCGCTCCTCCATTTTCTTACCAAGCTCTACTATCTTCCTTCCCCACTCTTCCTCCCTTTTTTGGAGCTCTAACTCCCAGTCTTTCCTCTGTGTGTGTGTGTGTGTGTGTGTGTGTGTGTGTGTACTCACCTAATTGTGGTTGCAGGGGTCGAGATTCAGCTCTTGGGCCCCGTCTCTTCACTGAGTGCTACTAGGTCCAATCTATCCCTGCTCCATGGGCTTTATCATACCTCATCTTAAAGCTATATATGGTTCCTGCCTCCACTACCTCACTTGCTAGGCTATTCCACTTCCTGACTACTCAGCAAATGCAATACCTATTTACAAGGCAGGTGACAGGTCCTTGGCTTCGAGCTATAGACTAATAAGCCTTACCTCCATAGTGGGAAAATTTATGGAATCAATAACTGCCGAAGCAATTCGTAGCCATCTTGACAGGCACAGATTGATTAATGATTCTCAACACAGTTTTACAAAGGGGCGTTCCTCCTCTTACGAGTTTACTAACTTTTTTCGCTAAGGTGTTTGAGGAGGTAGATAATGGTAATGAATATGATATTGTGTATATGGACTTCAGTAAGGCTTTCGATAGAGTTCCACACCAGAGGCTATTGAGGAAACTTAGGGCACACGGAATAGGAGAAATTTTTTCCTGGGTAGAGGCATGGCTAACAAATAGACAGCAGAGAGATTGCATAAATGGGGAGAAATCAGAATGGGGTCACGTCACAAGCGGTGTTCCTCAGGGGTCAGTGTTGGGCCCGTTGTTGTTCACAATTTACATAAACGACATAGATGAGGGAATAAATAGCGACATAAGCAAATTTGCTGATGACACCAAAATAGGCCGTCCAGTTCATTCTAATGAGGACATTAGAGCACTCCAGGACGATTTGAATTGACTGACGCAATGGTCGGAGAAGTGGCAGATGTAGTTTAATATTGACAAATGCAAAATTCTAAATGTTGGACAGTTAAATAACCATGCCACATATAAACTAAATAATGTAGATCTTAATACTACCGATTGCGAAAAGGATTTAGAAGTTCTGGTTAGCTGTAACCTAAAACCAAGACAACAGTGCATTAGTGTTCACAATAAAGCTAACAGAATTCTTGGCTTCATATCTAGAAGTATAAATAATAGAAGTCCTCAGGTTGTTCTTCAACTCTATATATCCTTGGTTAGGCCTCATTTAGACTATGCTGCTCAGTTCTCGTCACCGTATTACAGAATGGATGTAAATGCTCTGGAAAACGTACAGAGGAGGATGACAAAGATGATCCCATGTATCAGAAATCTTCCCTATGAGGATAGACTGAAGGCCCTGAATCTGCACTCTCTTGAAAGGCGTAGAATTAGGGGGGATATGATCGAGGTGTATAAATGGAAAACAGGAATAAATAAAGGGGATGTAAAGAGTGTGCTGAAAATTTCCAGCCAAGACAGGACTCGCAGCAATGGTTTCAAGTTGCAAAAATTCAGATTCAGGAAGGAAAGCACTGGTTTGGTAATAGAGTTGTGGATGAGTGGAACAAACTCCCGAGTACAGTTGTTGAGGCTAAAACGTTGTGTAGTTTTAAAAATAGGTTAGATAAATACATGAGTGGGTGTGGGTGGGTGTGAGTTGGACCTGACTAGCTTGTGATGCTGGGTCTGGTACAGTGCTCCATCCTTGAGTGGGGATGACCAGACTGGGTGGGTCATTGGGATAATCCGGGGGGTGGATCATTGGTCTAATCCGGGGGGGGGAGACATGGACCTGCTCCACATGGGTCAGTAGGCCTGTTGCAGTGTTCCTTCTTTGTTATGTTCTTATGACTGAAGAAACACTTCCTAACATGTCTTTGACTCATCTGGGTCTTCAACTTTCAATTGTGGCCTCTTGTTTCTGTGTCCCCTCTCTGGAACATCCTGTCTTTGTCCACCTTGTCTATTCCATGCAGTATTTTGTATGTTGTTATCATGTCTCCCCTAACCCTCCTGTCCTCCAGTGTCGTCAGGCCGATATCCCTCAACCTTTCATCGTAGGACATTCCCCTTAGCTATAGAACTAACTTTGTCGCAAACCTTTGCACTTTCTCTAATTTCTTGACGTGCTTGATCAAGTGTGGGTTTAAAACAGGTGTGCATACTCCAACATGGGCCTGAAGTACACGGTGTACAGTGTCTTGAATGATTCCTTACTAAGGTATCGGAACGCTATTCTGTAGACAGCCTGTACTGTCTGCACAGACAGCCCATGCTGTCTGCCAGCTTAGTTCATATTTCGCACCACTCAGATGCTGCCCTCTGTAGTCAGGCCTCTCGGTAGGCACGCCAGCCTGTCTGCCCTTGCCTCGCCCTCACTCTCACAGCGGCCTAGCAGGAAGACACAAGTACTCCCAGCTCTCTCTCGTGGGATGGCCCTGCCCGGGCCATGGGCACAAACACACAAGCCTGTGTACCCACCACGACATAACAATAAAGTAAGAAGCCTCCGAAGAAGAAGTATATCATTTACTCCCCGCTACCATACTACCAAATAATCCTTTTTATAATTCTGAGGTTTGCCAGGCGCCCATACGTTGCAGCAGTTATCTGGTTGATGTGTGCTTCCGGAGACGTGCTCGGTGTTATACTCACCCCAATATCTTTCGTCTGCCGTCTTCTTTGCCCTTCTCCGATCTTCATGACTTTGCATTTGGTGGGGTTAATTCGAGAAGCCAGTTGCTGGACCAGGTGTCCAGCCTGTCCAAGTCTCTTTGGAGTCCTACCTGATCATCATCTGATTTAATTCTCCTCAAAATTAGCACTGGTCCTAGGACCGACCCCTGTGGGACCTCGCTTGCCACAGGTGCCCACTGTGATACCTCATCACGTACCATGACGCGTTGTTGCCTCCTTGTCAGGTATTCTCTGATCCATTGCAGCACCCTTCCTGTTATATGCGCCTGATCCTCTAGCTTCTGCACCAATCTCCTGTGAGAAACTGTGTCGAAGGCCTTCTTGCAGCCGAAGAAGATGCAACAAACTCACCCCTCTCTCTCGTATCTTACTTCTGTTACTTTATCATAAAACTCCAATAGGTTTGTGACACACGATTTGCATTCCATAAAACCGTGCTGGTTGGCTTTTATATTCTTGTTCCATTGCAAATGCTCCACCACTCTCCTCCTGATAATTTTCTCAATTACTTTTCAAACTATGCACGCCTTTGACATTGGTCTATAGTTTAGTGCCTCTTTTCTGTCTCCTTTTTTAAATATGGATACTACATTTGCGGTCTTCCATACCTCAGGTAGTTGCCCAGTTTCAAGGGATGTGTTGAAGATTGTGGTTAGTGGCACACACAGCATTTCTGCTCCCTCTCTAAGGACCCACGGGGAGATGTCTGGTCCCATTGCCTTTGAGGCATCAAGGTCCCTTAGCAGCTTCTTCACCTCCTCCTCAGTTGTGTGTATGTCATCTAGCACTTGTTGGTATATTCCTTGTTGGAGTCCCCCTCTGTTCTGTCCACCCAGAGGCCTTCCTGTCTCCACTGTAAATACTTCCTTAATGGGTCCAGGGTTAGACTGCAAAGTTCTGATAGCAGAACAAGTTACAATGGAAATGATCTATATACATGTTTATATTTGGTCATAATCGTAATGAGTTATTTATACCAAAATTGATTAGGTCACACATACACACAAAGACACGCACATGCACAAGCACACATGCATGCACGCACACACACACACACACACACACACACATACACACACACACACACACACACACACACACACACACACACACACACACACACACACACTCACACACACACACTCACATACACACAGGTCCCAAAGTGGTAATTGCAGTGATGTATAACCCACCACAGAACAGTGGGACAGAGAACTGGCACGGAAGCCAGTAAATGAGATGATGGAATATGTAACAACAATATGCAAGGAAGCTGAGAAGAGGTTTGTACCCAAGGGTAACAGGAATAATGAAAAAGCCAGGATGAGCCCAAGGTTCAACCAAAGGCGCAGAGAGGCAAAAACCAAGTGTGCTAGGGAATGGAAGAAGTATAGAAGGCAAAGGACCCAGGAGAATAAGGAGAGCAGTCATAGAGCCAGAAATGAAAATGCACAGATGAGAAGGGAGGCCCAACAACAATATGAAAACGACATAGCAGCGAAAGCCTAATCTGATCTGAAGCTGTTATATGGCCACATCAGGAGGAAAACACAGTCAAGAACCAGGCTAAGGAAGGAAAGGGGAGAGACAACAAGAAATGACTGTGAAATATGTGAGGAACTCAACATGAGATTCAAACAAGTGTTCACAGAGGAGACAGAAGGGGCTCCAGAAAGACGGAGAGGTGGGGTACACCACCAATTGCTGGACACAGTACACACAACCGAGGAAGAAGTGAAGAGGCTTCTGAGTGAGCTAGATACGTCAAGGCAATGGGGCCGGATAACATCTCTCCATGGGTCCTGAGAGAGGGAGCAGAGGTGCTATGTGTACCCCTAACAACAATATTCAATACATCTACCAAAACAGGAAGATTGCCTGAGGCATGGAAGACAGTAAATGTAGTCCCAATTTATAAAAAAGGAGACAGACATAGAGCACTAAACTACAGACCAGTGTCACTGACATGTATAGTATGCAAAGTCATGGAGAAGATTATCAGAAGAAGAGTGGTGGAACACCTAGAAAGGAATGATCTCATCAACAGCAGCCAACATGGTTTCAGGGACAGGAAATCCTGTGTCACAAACCTACTGGAGTTCTATGACATGGTGACAGCAGTAAGACAAGAGAGAGAGGGGTGGGTGGATTGCATTTTCTTGGACTGCAAGAAGGCGTTTGACACAGTACCACACAAGAGATTAGTGCAAAAACTGGAGGACCAGGTATAAATAACAGGGAAGGTACTGCAATGAATCAGGGAATACTTGTCAGGAAGACAGCAGCGAGTCATGGTATGTGGCGAGGTGTCAGATTGGGCGCCTGTGACTAGCGTGGTCCCACAGGAGTCAGTCCTAGGATAAGTGCTTTTTCTGGTATTTGTGAATATGACGGAAGGAACAGAATCCGAAGTGTCCCTGTTTGCAGATGACGTGAAGTTGATGAGAAGAATTCATTCAGTCGAAGACCAGACAGAACTACAAAGAGATCTGGACAGGCTGCAGACCTGGTAAAGCAATTGGCTCCTGGAGTTCAACCCCACCAAGTGCAAAGTCATGAAGATTGGGGAAGGGCAAAGAAGACTGCAGACGTAGTACAGTCTAGGGGGGCAGAGACTACAAACCTCACTCAAGGAAAAAGATCAAGGGGTGAGTATAACACCAAGTACATCTCCTGAGACACATATCAACCAATTAACTGCTGCAGCATATGGGTGCCTAGCAAACCTCAGAACAGCATTCCGACACCTTAATAAGGAATCGTTCAGGACCCTGTACACCGTGTACGTTAGGCCCATATTGGAGTATGTGGCACCAGTTTGGAACCCACACCTAGCCAAGCACGTAAAGAAACTAGAGAGAGTGCAAAGGTTTGCAACAAGACTAGTCCCAGAGCTAAGGGGTATGTCCTACGAGGAGAGGTGAAGGGAAATCGACCTAACGACACTGGAGGACAGGAGAGATAGGGGGGACATGATAACGACACACAAAATACTGAGAGGATTTGACAAGGTGGACAAAGACAGGATGTTCCAGAGATGGGACACAGCAACAAGGGGACACAGTTGGAAGTTGAAGAGACAGATGAATCACAGGGATGTTAGGAAGTATTTCTTCAGCCACAGAGTAGTCAGGAAGTGGAATAGTTTGAGATGTGATGTAGTGGAGGCAGGATCCATACATAGTTTTAAGCAGAGGTATGATAAAGCTCACGGTTCAGGGGGAGTGATCTAGTAGCGACCAGTGAAGACGCAGGGCCAGGAGCTAGGACTCGACCCCTGCAACCTCAACTAGGTGAGTACAATTAGGTGATTGCACACACCCACAAGGAGACAGAAAAGAGTACACAAAGTCATGGAGATTATCAGTGGGAGAGTGGTGGAACACCTGGAAGGGAACAAGAACATAAACGACAACCAAAACACGGATTTATGGAAGGCAAATCCTGTGTCATAAACTTTCTGGAGGTTTATGATAAAGTAACAGAAGTAAGACACGAGAGAGAGGGGTGGGTTGATTGCATTTTCTTGGACAGCATCAAGGCCTTTTACACAGTTCCTCACAAGAGATTAGTGCAAAAAACAGAGGATCAGGTGCATATAACAGGAAGGGCACTGCAAGGGATCAGAGAATACCTGACAGGGAGGCAACAACGAGTCATGGTACATGATGTGGTATCACATGGGCACCTGTGACGAGCAGGGTCCCACAAGAGTCTGTCCTAGGACCAGTGCCATTTTTGGTGTATGTGAATGACATGAAGGGAGGGATAGATTCAGAAGTGTCCCTGATCGCAGATGATGTGAAGTTAATGAGGAGAATTAAATCAGATGAGTATCAGGCAGACCTTCAAAGAGACCTGGACGGGCTGGACACATGGTCCAGCAACTGGTTTCTCGAATGCAACCCTGCTAAATGCAAAGTCATGAAAATTGGAGAAGGGCAAAGAAGACCGGAGACAGAGTATAGGCTAGGTGGCCAGAGACTAAACCTCGCTGAAGGAGAAAGATCTTGGGGTGTGCATAACTCCAAGCATGTCTCTGGAAGCACCCATCAACCAGATAACTGCTGCAGCATATGGACTCCTGGCAAATCTGAGAATAGTGTTCCACTACCTAAGTAAGGAATCTTTCAAGACACTGTACACCGTGTATGTCAGGCCCATACTGGAGTATGCAGCACCAGCTTGGAACTCACACCAGGTCAAGCACGTCAGGAAATCAGAGAGAGTGCAAAGGTGTGCAACAAAGTTATTTCCAGAGCTAAGGGGAATGTCCTATGAAGAAAAGATAAGGGAAATCGGCTTGACGACACTGAAGGACAGGAGGGTTAGGGGAGACATGATAACGACATACAAAATACTGCGTGGAATGGATAAAGTGGACAGAGGATGTTCCAGAGAGAGGACACAGAAACAAGGGGTCTCACTTGGAAGTTTAAGATTCAGATGAGTTAGAGGGATGTTAGGAAGTATTTCTTCAGTCACAGAGTAGTCAGGAAGTGGAACAGTCTGACGAGTGATGTAGTGGAGGCAGGAACCATACATAACTTTAAGATGAGGAATGGTAAAGCTCATGGAACAGGGAGAGAGAGGATCTATAGCGTTCAGTGAAGAGGCGGGGCCAGGAGCTGAGTCTCGACCCCTGCAACCACAATTAGGTAAGTACAATTAAGTGAGTACACACCTCCCTCTCTGCATTCCCCTCTCTTTTCACTCCTCCCACCTTCCCTTCCACCCTTTCTTTCTATCTAGCTCTCTTCCCACTCTTTTTCCACCCCCTATCACTTCCTATTCCCATTTCTCTCCCCCTTACCACTTCCCCACCCCTAAGCACACACACACACAAACAGCACACAACCACATTAAAACACCTAATGAAAAAAAAAAACTGGTGGCTCAGAAGGGAAGTTCAAGGCTCAAGGGATCAGAGGAAAGTGGTTCAGCAATGTAAACAGATGGAACAGGAGTGGGAGAGCAACCGCGGTGAATTTTCTGCAAAAATGAAGAAGAGGATGGAGGCAGAGTTTTCTGCAAAAATAGAGAAGAGGACGGAGGTGGAGATGAAGGAACAGGAGTTGCAAGCCGAAGCCACAGAAGCCAGGATAAGGGCCCTAGAATATGAGGTAAATACTCTGAAGCAAGTTACAGGGCTATTGCCAAGAGGTGACATAGCATTTGGAGCAGGTACACCCCTACTAAACGAGGAGCCCAATGGAAAGGAAGGAGACATGACTTACACTAAGGCCCTATCAGACCACCAAGCAGGATAACAGTAAGAGAGAGGGTAGAGAGTGGAGAGGGGGTTAGGTCCCATGGACTGGCACGACCACATCACCAAGAGCTACAGAAAAAAAATAAGGTAAACAATGGCCATGTACAAATGAGACCCAGAGATACAGAGGGAAAGGCAATGGGAGGAGGAGAGGGAGAGGTCATTGTTTATATATGGGCTTCAAACCATACCACGGGCGAGAACAGAACCCGCGATCAGAGAGTCTCAAAACTCCAGACCACTGCGTTCGCCACTGGACCAGCTAGTCACAATAAGATTCGTCCAACTAGGTATATTTATACACCATAGGAAGGTTTGCATAGGCACCACTGTGACCACAAATGCAAGTTTTTACAGACGAATCTCCAGCTAGCGTGGCCGTGAGGAACTCTAGCTCAAGTCCTCTCAAAGCCGTTAACATGACTCATGAAATCATAATGACACGATTGCAAACAAACCATACCATGGGCGGGGATAGAACCCGCGATCAGAGAGTCTCAAAACTCCAGACCGTCGCATTAGCCACTGGACCATCTAGCCACAATAAGATTCGTCCAACTAGGTATATTTCTACACCATAGGTAAATAGGAAGGTTAGCATAGGCACCACTGTGATCAGTGGCTAACGCGACAGTCTGGAGTTTTGAGACTCACTGATCACGGGTTCGATCCCCGCCCGTGGTATGTTTGTTTGCAATCGCATCATTATGATTTCGTGAGTCATGCTAACGGCTTTGAGGGGACTTGAGCTAGAGTTTGTCACGACCACGCTAGCTGGAGATTCGTCTGTAAAAACCTGCATTTATGGTCACAGTGGTGCCTATGCTAACCTTTCTATGGTGTATAAATATACCTAGTTGGACAAATCTTATTGTAGCTAGCTGGTCCAATGGCTAATGTGATGGTCTGGAATTTTGAGACTCTCTGATCGCTGGTTCTATCCCCACCCATGGTATGGTTTGTTTGCAATCGTGTCATTACGATTTCGTGAGTTATGGGCTTCAGGAGAGCGAGGGGAGGATGCATAATGAAAGATGGCAGAAAGAAAAATAGGAGATTGAAAACATCATCAAAGAAAGAGGCAAGGATGACACGACTGAGATAGTAAATTTTCAGAGAATTGGGGGGTACTTGAAGGGAAGAAATCCTCTGGTCAAGCTGATTTCAAGACAGAATGGTGCAGAACAGGATCCTGCAAGAGAAACCATGGCTGAAAGAATCGTCAACATACAAGAGGGTGTTCCTAGTCCGAGACAAAACAAAGATAGAATGACAGCAGCTGTGGGAGAGGACACAGAAGTGAAAGGAACTATGAAGAGAGACAAGGACAGAATCAGAAGAGGACAACCAGAGCAGGGCAGAGCAACAAGCGCAAGCACACAGAACCACCCCTAGAATTCCACAACCAAACATGCTATCCCAACACAAACTACAATCCACACTTATAGCCCCCACCCCACACTGCACAGTGTTGAAGAGGCACTAACATGGATTTAATAATGAATAAGTGGGAGGGATGGCATAAAAGAGTCAAAGTGGTATCACCGGACATCATAGCTCTTACAGAAACCAAGCTCATAGGAATGATAACAGATGTGTCCTTACAAGAGGATATCAGAAAATGAGGACAGACAGAGGGAACAGAGGGGGTGGAAGAGTGCACTGTTGATCAAAAACCGATGGGATTTTGATGAGTTGGAGAGAGGAGACAGAGGAGAAGCAAGATACAACATAATAGGAACACTTCAGTCTGGAGGTCCCAAGGTGGTAATTGCAGTGATATATAACCCTCCATAGAACAGTAGGAGGCCAAAGCAAGAGTATGATGAGAATAATAGAGCGATGGTTGACACTAGATGAGGTGGCCATAAGAGCTCATGCGAGCAGGGCAAAGCTGCTGATTATGGGTGACTTCCACAACAAGGAATTCGACTGGGAGAACCTGGAGCCACAAGGGGGCTCAGAAACGTGGAGGGCTAAGATGATGGAGGTGGTACTGGAATACCTCATGTACCAACACTTAAAGGACACTACCAGAAAGAGAGAAGATGATGAACCAGCAAGACTGGACATAGTATTCACTTTGAGTAGTGCAGACATTTTGGATATCACAAATGAGAGACCCCTCGGAGCCAGTGATCATGTGGTTCTGAGCTTCGAATACATAGTAGACTTACAAGTGGAGAGGGAAGCAGGAAGGGCAGGATGAATGAAGCCAAACTACAAGAGAGAGGACTACACAGGCATGAAGAATTTCCTACACAGGGTTCAGTGGGACAGAGAACTGGCAGGGAAGTCAGTAAACGAGATGATGGGATATGTGAGAACAATATGTAAGGAAGCTGAGTAGAGGTTTGTATCCAAGGGTAACAGAAATAATGAGAAAACCAGGATGAGCCCTTGGTTCACCCAAAAGTGTAGAGAGGCCAAAACCAAGTGTGCTAGAGAATGGAATAAGTATAGAAGGCAAAGGACCCAAGAGAATAAGGAGAGAAGTCGTAGAGCAAGAAATGAATATGCACAGGTTAGAAGGGAGGCCCAACAACAATATGAAAATGACATGACAGCGAAAGCCAAATCTGACCTGCAGCTGTTGTACAGCCACATCAGGAGGAAAACAACAGTCAAGGACCAGGTAATCAGGCTGAGGAAGGAAGGAAAGGAGATCACAAGAAACAACTGTGAAGTATATGAAGAACTCAACATGACATTCAAAGAAGTGTTCACAGAGGACACAGAAGGGACTCCAGAAGGATGGACAGGTGTGGGTACACCATCAAGTGTTGGACACAATACATACAACCATGGAAGAAGTGAAGAGGCTGCTAAGTGAGCTAGATACCTCAAGGTGATGGAGCCAGATAACATCTCTCCATGAGTCCTGAGAGAGGGAGCAGAGGCGCTATGTGTATCCCTAACAACAATATTCAACACATCTATTGAGAAAGGGCAACTACCTGAGGTATGAAAGACAGCAAATATAGTCCCAACTATTTAAAAATGAGACAGACAAGAAGCATTAAACTACAGACCAGTGTCACTGACAAGTATAGTATGCAGAGTCATGAAGAAGATTATCAAGTGGAACACCTAGAAAGGAATGAGCTTATCAACAACAGTCAGCACGGTTTCAGGGACGGGAAATCCTGTGTCACAAACCTACTGGAGTTCTATGACAGGGTGACAGCAGTAAGATAAGAGAGAGACGGGTGGGTAGATTGCATTTTCTTGGACTGTAAGAAGGCGTTTGACACGGTTCTAAACAAGTGATTAGTGCAAAAACTGGAGGACCAGGCAAGGATAACAGGGAAGGCACTACAATGAATCATTGAATACCTGTCAGGAAGACAACAGCGAGTCATGGCATGTGGTGAAGTGTCAGAGTGGGAGCCTGTGACGAGTGAAGTTCCACAGGGGTCAGTCCTAGGACTGGTGTTGTTTCTGGTATTTGTGAATGACATGACGGAAGGAATAGACGCCAAAGTGTCCCTGTTTGCAGATGATGTGAAGTTGATGAGAGGAATCCAATTGGATGAGGACCAGGCAGAACTACAAAGAGATCTGGACAGGCTGCAGGCCTGGTCCAGCAACTGGCTCCTGGAGTTCAACCCCACCAAGTGCAAAGTCATGAAGATTGGGAAAGGGCAAAGAAGACTGCAGACAGAGTATAGTCTAGGGGGCTAGAGACTACAAACCTCACTCAAAGAAAAAGATCTTGGGGTGAGTATAACACCAGGCATATCTCCTGAGATGCACATCAACCAAATAGCTGCTGCAGCATACGGGGGCCTAGAAACCTAAGAACAACATTTGAACATCTTAACCCTTTCAGGGTCGATCCCGTAGTATTATGGCTTGAGAGCCTGTGTCTGTCCCATATACTATGCCAAAATTCTAGCGCTTTCATATCTAGTGGGAGAAAGCTGTTAGGCCTGTATGTGAGAGAATGGGTCTGCATGGCCAGTGTGCACAGTATGACAAAAAATCATGGCACGGACATTGGATTGTGAGAGTGGTAATTCAGTGCGCCTTGGTCACTAAGCCAAGCGGTAATGAATACCTCACTCTCTGGCGAACTGGGACTCTTCCCTCCCCAAGCGTTAGTTTTAATACAGCTGAAGTGTCAGTGAAGACGAATCTAATGGTTTTCAGGAGTTTGTGACAGAAAGTAATGCCCAAGATACAGGAAATAGTACTGAAAACTCAGACGATTATCAACCTTTCACCTTCCACCAAAAAAGTCAGACAAAGTGACTTATTTGCCTGTGGGTGGTGGGGAAGACAGTGTAGGCGGTGGGGAAGACAGTGTGGGTGGTGGGGAAGGCTGTGTGGGTAGTGGGGAAGGGATTATCTTATACTAGTTAGTAATTCCTCAGTCACTAGTGAATGTAGCCTTACAACTAGTTCACGATGTAACAGGTGTTGCACACCCTGGTATGGATCGTTCTGTAAAACAAGCAAGATTGAAATACTTTTGGCCTCGTGTGGCAACTGATATTTCTGAGTATGTTAAGAAATGTAGTGTCTGCATGCAGCATAAAGGTAATGTTAATGGTCATAATCCAATCCAGGTATATCCAACTACTAGCGAACCGTGGGAAAGAGTTGAATTAGATCTGTCAACTAATTTCCAATGTTCCCTCCAGGGCAACAGACATCTGTGAGTTATAGTAGATCATTTCACCAGATATTGTGAGTTAGTACCTATTGCAGAGACAGTAGCTAAAGCGTTTAAAGAATGTATAATCTGCAGGCATACAACTCCTAAGTCCCTAGTAACAGCTAATGGGGGTGAATTTTGTAATGAGATTCTTGAAAATTTGTGCACTTTGTACAAGATCTCTAAATCAACCATTATTCCTCACCATCCTGCCAGTAATGGTTTAGCAGAAAGAAATAATAAGAAAGTACTTGATGTCTTGAGAGCCACTATCAATCCCAATAGTGCAACCTGGGATGAAGCTATACCTGATGTTCAGTGTGCAAAAATTCTGCTTACAGTGCTTCTATATTTGACACTCCACATTATGTGTTGTACAGTGTAGATAAGCATTTGCCTTATGAGTTGCTATATTCTAATCCAAAGCCAAATTACAACCCTAATGATTTCATAGCAACTCGTACCAGCTTAGCTCAAAGTGTTTTTAGAAGAATCCGTGAAACACTTCACAAATCTACAGCAGAATTTACAAGAGTCACCAAAATTAATGTAGGTTAGAGAGTTATGCTGACAAACTTTAACAAAACGTCTGCAATACCTAAGCTCGACCAAAAGTTTGTTGGTCCTTATCAAGTAGTTGAACATATCAATGGAAATGAGTATAAATTAGTACTGGTCACTATAAAGAATCGCATTTAGATCATATGAAAAGTTAGTATGTGATGATGAGGATGTTCCTACCCAGACTAATGTGACAGACTCTGACAATCCTCCTGACGCTGTATCAACCTGAATTTCATTATTCCCTCCGTACACGACAAGTGTTGAGAAATCCTCAGGTATCATTTGGAAATACTAATTTAGATCCTCTTCAAACATAACATGAGTTAGCTATTGCAACAGAGTTTGACCCTCTCAGAGATGATAACTATTCTGCATATGTAAATCTCACCCAACAGAGTTGGGGATAAATGTTAATAACCTGTATAGATGAATCATATAGCTTAAAATGTATTTCAACTGTCTGTTACAATATCTACTTATTAATATTCCAGAATTTTTTTTTTTTGTGTGTGTTCACGTTCTCTCCGGATTCTGAGATTTAACAGTCATAGATCTGAGTGCACCAAGTCTGCCTTTTCTGTTAAACACTTCTTCTTTGTACATATATTTCCTCAGAATCCGTAGATCACATGAATACAGATCGTTCGATCATTTTTTTTCTTTTATTGTTTACTCCCACTGTTAATTCTGTCAATTCCTATGAATTGTGATATATCATCCATGTAATGCTTAACATTAACATCCACTCCAATAATATCCTAATATATATAGTTCTAATTTTCATCTGTTGTGTACTTTGACATTGTATAGAATCAGCCCAGAGTTGTCTTCCATCTTGCCTGTAGAGTTTGTATTGTATGTCGAGATGCCATACATAACATGTCAGTAGTAGTGTGCTCATAGTAACCGTTACAGTTACCGCCTCCCTGCATTAGACCATTATGTGACTCATTGCTGACCACAGCATGATGCCACAAACCCTTTGAATGCCCTCTGGGCATTCAAAGGTTTTGTGCGGGCAGCGGCAACAGGAACCTTGTCCTCTATTTTTACTTCTACCTGATGTTCCCAGCAGCCCAGTGATGACCTAATCAAGACCCGCATAACACTAACATATGTGGATACCCAGAATGATGTAAAGCAACTGCAGAAATCACCCAAAAGTTCACAAATTACCAACAAATAGGACTCATACTACACCTCCTACCCCGCTGCCACTGAAGTGATACTCCACTACATTCACCCATCACCCATTGCCTACAATTCACCCGAAGCCACAGCCAATGGACAAGGGTCAGAACAATAAAAGAAGATCCAGTAACCAGCTAAGGACTCCTAACATCAAAGGTGAGAGCAGCAATAACACGAGGAAAACTTGTGGTACTGCCAGCCAGGACACAACCCTCATCACCCACCGGCACCACCACAACACACGACAGACAACAACAAACATGACCGCCGCTACAGTCCAAGATAACTCCTTCTCAGTATTTGATGTCAAGAAGATCACCGACCCAGAAATAGCAAAACTCCTTATGATTCAGAACCAAACGATCACCAAACTAACTCAAGAAATGCAGGAACTAAAGGCTAGCAATGCAGATTACCTCAACAAGATCACTGCTCTAGAACATAAACTAGACACTCTAGAACAACAAAGCAACACCCACACCCAGTCCCTAGACACCATCAACACACTAAAAGACCAAGTCACCCTACTTACTACCAACATTACAGAGGAAAGATCAAGAGTGGACCAACAACTTGCCACTGTCATAACCAACTTCCAAGACCATAATGACCAACATCAGCTATCTGACACTGTTGTAATTAACAGCAAACATCTCCCAGCCACAGTCACCCAAGAGACCTGCATGGAGATCACCCTACAGCTTATCAAGGACCACCTTCGCCTTAACATACATAGTGACGACCTAAAGGATTGCAAACTGATGGGCTACCAAGCAGGTAAAAAAACAGTGCTGTTAAAATTCCAAACTAGCCTACAAAGAAACAACCTACTAAAAACATCTATTTCTATGAAAACTGATGTTTACGTCAATGAGTGCCTTACCAAAACAAGACAAAACCTTCTTTATCGGCTAAGAAAATTACGCTATGCCCAAAAAATCCACCAGTGCTTTGTGAGGGATGGAAAAATCGCAGTTAGGAAACAGCCCACTGGGAAGAGATACTTCATCTCTACAGAACATGACCTTAAAACATTCCTAAGTGAGGCTGGACTAACAGAATCAGAGTAAAGTGCAGATAATACCCATAGTCCACCGTTAGTGTTATATTGTCATAAATTTGTGCCCCCCTAAAATTCTAATACCCTAACTACTTTTGATTGTCATTGTTGTATTCAACGACCATTCTACCTCATAGTCTTAATTGTGTTTAATATCTACAGAATCTATCTCCTTTTTTACAACTTACCACATCACTGTTCCATCTCATTTTATTATAAACTAACCATAACTTGTCTTCAATAATTCTACCTCACTTTAAAAAATACTCAATTGCCCAATTTTATTCTAAATCCCTATTATTGCCCAATTTTACTTTAAACTATATTGATCAAACTTATTGTAAACTTCTTTTATTGACCATTTTTATTCCATACTTTTTTAAACTAGTATTTTCAACTACAACTTTTATATTATCCTGTCTACCATCTTACTAGCATATTATAACCAAGTCATTGCCATTTTTATTTTTATCATTTTTTTTTATTATTCTTTTGCTACTATAATTTTTGTATTTTATCCTGTCAATTTAAATCTAATTATACACTAATTCTTGTAAACAACTTATATAAGACATTAGTGCAATTACAATTGAGAGTCTTGTGCCTTTATTATATTATTAGATTAATCACAGTTTTATTCTAGGTCATTCTAGCTCAATACATAGTCAATATCAAATTCACTATACTAGACCATAGTGCAATTACTAGTGAGAGACTGGTGCTATTTGTAATTTGTATTTTTATATTATTAGACTAAACCTAGTTATACTATAGCTCTTTCTAGCTCAAGACATAGTCAATACCAAATTCACTATATTAGACCATAGTGCAATTACTAGTGAGAGACGGGTGCTATTTTTAATTTGTATTTTTATATTATTAGATTAAATTCAGTTGTACCATAGCTCATTCTAACTCAATACATAGTCAATACCAAATTCACTATATTAGACCATAGTGCAATTACTAGTGAGAGACTAGTGCTATTTTTAATTTGTATTTTTATATTATTAGATTAAACCTATTGTACTTTAGCTCACTCTAGCTCAAAAACAGAGACTCCACAAAAGTCATTATATTAGACCTTAGTGCAATTACAAGTGAGAGTCTTGTTCTATTTTTAATTTGTATTTTTATATTACTAGTTTATATCTAGTTGTACTTTAGTTCATTCCAGCACAACACACAGACAACATCAACTTCATTATGTGTAGTAGTGACTATACTCTACATGACCAAAATACTTTAGCTATATACTTGTCCAAACTTCCTACCACTACAGATATCAGTACTAGAACTCAACACACAACTCAGGATATAAATAACTATAATTTAAACCTAGAAGATGATTGATCACGTTGACCCTGATCTAAACCTCCATAATCTGACACCCAATCAAAACCTATTGGAAAGTAACTGCCTTTATTACACAGCATCACAAGCCAGCACTATCCTAAACAATGCTAAAAGTCTATCAGTACTTAACTACAACATCAGGTCCTTAAGCAAACACTATGATGACCTCTTAGCACTCCTTGAATCACTAAAGACACCCTTCTCCTGCATTATTCTTACTGAGACCTGGCTTAAGCAGGACACAATAGATATCTACCCTCTACCAGGATACACAGCAATTCACAACTGCAGACCAAACCAAGTTGGGGTGGTATTGCAATCTATTACTCTAACCAATTATCTTGTCTTAGCACCACTTGCTTTAGTGATGAATATGGGGAATACATTATTGCTAATTTTACTGTAAAAAACCTTAAGACGCCTATAACAATCGGTGCCATTTACCGGATACCTCACACAAACATCCCAAATTTCAGTGAGAAATTAAAGTCACTAATAACAAACAGACAAATGAATAAGCACCACCTTCTCTTAGCTGGAGACTTCAACATCAACCTTGGCTTACTAGATGATCAGCCTGTAACTGACTTCATCAACAATATGAACAACACACTTCTCATACCAACAATAACTAAACCAACCAGGCTCACTGAGACAAGTGCAACCATAATAGACCACATATGGACCAATATACTAGCCCCCCTTAAATCAGGGATAATCACAGATAGCACTACAGACCACTACCCTACCTTCCTCCTGACAAACATTAGTAAACCACCACTTGAATACAACAAAGTCTCATTTAGACTCCATGACGAGGCCTCAGTAAGGAAGTTCACAGCTGACCTAGAGACTGTTGACTGGCCTACAGAATTCTCCAAGGCCAATGGTATTGATGACTGGACAGACATTTTTCTTAACAAATTACTTAGACTATACAACAAACATTATCCTATAAAAACAAAACAGATCACAAACAAACGGCTTGGTTGCCCATGGCTAACCAGCACCATTCTGAAATCCATTGACAAGAAACACCAATATGAAAAGCAATATAGACAGGGCTTAATACACAAAGATATTCTTAAACACTATTCATCAGCTCTCACCAAAGTAATAAAGAAAGCCAAACAACTATACTACTCCAGTAGATTCACAGACACTAGAGGAGATATAAAAAAGACCTGGAAAATACTCTCTCAGATTCTAGGGACCCACAAACTGAGAAAAACCAAGAATATTGTCCTAACTAAACCTAATGAAACACCACTACATCCCACTGACACAGCTAACAAGATAAACGACTTCTTCTCAACCATAGGATCTAATCTCGCCAGTAAAATCCCACATACCAATGCCCATGCTGGGGACTACCTAGATGGGAATTTCCCTAATTCCTTCTATCTTGCACCAACTGAGCCCATGGAAGTCACCGAGATTATAAAGTCACTTAAAAATAACTCGGGGAATCTGTCTCATGTCCCACCATTACTGTACAAGCAAGCGGCCCATGTCCTTTTGCATGCTATTTCATTACTTTTTAACAAGTCACTAGAGACTAGCACCTTCCCGAAACTACTCAAGATGGCAAGGGTTACACCAATACATAAAGGTGGCGACCCTACAGATGTAAACAACTATAGGCCAATATCTAACTTACCATTGCTATCCAAAATCTTTGAGAAACTCATGCAAAGGAGACTGTATTCATTTATAACGGCTCAAAACATACTCAACCCCTGCCAATTTGGATTCAGGAAAAATAAAAGCACTAATGATGCAATCATAAAAATGCTAGATCTGCTGTACACAGCATTGGAAAATAAGGAATATCCACTAGGAATTTTTATTGACCTAAGAAAAGCTTTTGACACAGTAGACCACGACATCCTACTCCACAAACTTGATCATTACGGTATAAGAGGCCATGCACTTGCTTATTTCAAATCTTACATTACTAATAGGTATCAGTATGTCACCATTAAAGACACAGCATCAGCAACACGGCCAATTGATACTGGAGTTCCGCAGGGAAGTGTCCTTGGTCCCCTGCTCTTCCTCATATACATCAGTGACCTTCCAAACGTATCCCAACACCTGAAACCCATTCTCTTTGCTGACGACACGACTTATGTCATCTCTCACCCTAATCTTGCCACCCTCAACACCATTGTGAATGAGGAGCTGATCAAAATATCGACTTGGATGACAGCCAATAAACTTACGCTTAACACTGACAAAACCTACTATATTAAGTTTGGTAGCAGAGCAGGAGATGCACAAATTAACATTAAGATTGACAACACGCTAATTACCAGAAATAATGGGGGCAAATTCCTAGGCTTATACCTTGACAACAACCTGAATTTCAGCACCCATATCCAGCATATAACCAAAAAAGTATCCAAAACGGTTGGGATCCTCTCCATGATACGATACTACGTGCCGCAAAATGCCCTTCTCACACTATACCACTCACTTATTTATCCATACCTCACCTATGCTATTTGTGCTTGGGGATCAACTGCAGCAACACACCTAAAGCCAATAATAACCCAACAAAAAGCTGCAGTAAGAATAATCACTAAATCCCATCCCTGGCAACACACCCCCCCACTCTTCATAGACCTAAACTTACTCCCTGTTCAGTACATCCACACTTACTACTGTGCAATCTACATCTACAGGGCCTTAAACTCTAATATCAACCTTGACCTAAAACGCTTTCTTGATAGTTGTGACAGAACCCACAGGCATAACACCAGACACAAACATCTCTACGACATTCCCCGTGTCCGACTAAACCTTTACAAAAATTCAATGTATGTCAAAGGCCCTAAAATCTGGAATACCCTACCTGAGAACTCTAGAACTGCAGACACATTCATCACCTTCAAAACTACCATTAGAAAACATCTTATCTCCCTGATACACCCCGTCAACTAACTACACGAATACCACCTGGTGGTTCACACTTACACTCACTCACTCATTTGACCATAAACAGAAATATTAATCTCAATCTTAAAATAATGAATCCTGTGATACTCCAATACTGAAACTATGTACTGTGCCAAAACAAAAGCATTCACATTGCTAAACTCACAAACTAGTATTTAGTCACTTAGCCATAATACCAACTTACCTCATAATTTGTAATATTTTACAATTAAGAATAAAACTAAGTCTGCCCAAAATGCCTAGCCATGCTAAGCGTTCTAGTGGTACACTCTGTAATCACTATTTTACAACATGTAAACCACACAATAACCAAATTTCTGTAAAATCAACATTGTAATCCTTATAGAGAATAAACTTTGAATTTTAATTTGAAGACAGGTTAGCAGAGGAGACAGGTCAGGCCTGGTGCTCTCCTTATTTACCATCCTAATATACATTACCAAGACATCCATCGTGTGTATTCATTATTCCAATTCTACCACTGAACCCCGGTGGCCTGGTGGCTTAAATTCTCGCTTCACACACGGAGGGCCGGGGTTCGATTCCCAGTGGGGTGGAAACATTTCGACATGTTTCCTTACACCTGTTGTCCTGCTCACCTAGCAGCAAATAGGTACCTGAGTGTTAGTCGAATGGTGTGGGTCGCATCCTGGGGGACAAGATTAAGGACCACAATGGAAATAAGTTAGACAGTCCTCGATGACGCACCGACTTTCTTGGGTTATCCTGGGTGGCAACCCTCCGGGGTTAAAAATCCGAACGAAATCTTATCTTACGACATGGGTAGTGGGGAAGAGAGCGCCTGTGGTGGGGAAGACAGTGGGGTGGTGGGGAAGGCAGTGTGGGTAGTGGGGAAGGGAGCATCTGTGGTGGGGAAGACAAAGTGGGTAGTGGGGAAGGCTGTGTGGGTAGTAGGGAAGGCTGCATGGGTAGTGGGGAAGGGAGCATCTGTGGTGGGGAAGACAAAGTGGGTAGTGGGGAAGGCTGTGTGGGTAGTAGGGAAGGCTGCATGGGTAGTGGGGAAGGGAGCATCTGTGGTGGGGAAGAAAGCTTGGGTTTGTGTAAAAAACATAGGAGCATATGTGTAGATTACCTAGGATAACCCATAAAAGTCAGACAAAGTGACTTATTTGCATGTGGGTGGTGAAGGCAGTGTGGTTGTTGGGGAAGATGGTGTGTTGGTAAGATAAGATAAGATTTCGTTCGGATTTTTAACCCCGGAGGGTTAGCCACCCAGGATAACCCAAGAAAGTCAGTGCGTCATCGAGGACTAACTTATTTCCATTGGGGTCCTTAATCTTGTCCCCCAGGATGCGACCCACACCAGTCGACTAACACCCAGGTACCTATTTGCTGCTAGGTGAACAGGACAATAGGAGTAAGGAAACGTGTCGGAATTTCCACCCGCCGGGAATCGAACCCGGGCCCTCCGTGTGTGAAGCGGGAGCTTTAGCCACCAGGCCACCGGGCCACCTGGTAGTGTAATGTATCATCGTGACACCAGCCAGGCCACTGACTCAGCATATCCACAACATCATCAACAACAACAACAACACACACACAACATATATCTATAAACTCAAGGAAAGTCAGGTGGCGTTACTCCCCTCAGTGTTTTATAAATGGCTGAGACAGCAGAACAGGTCAGGCAGTCAACAACACCACACAACCCCCGATAAATGGAATTGAGGGGGATTTGGAAGGATAAAACCATTGATTAAACCTTTCTGGTCTACCAGAATGGAAAGGAGTTAGAAGTTAATTGGTGAAGCCAGACTGTGAAGTGAGGTGGGTAGGGGAGTGTGTAATAAGGGGTTAACTGTAAGGGTTGTGTGAAGTTAAGGGAAAAGTGAGCAGTGAAGAGGGCTTTGAAGAGGAAATTTTACTAGTAATTCAGTGGTGATTGCTAAAGCAGATACTAAGTGTACTAGTGACTGGAAAAGAGAAATAAATATTATTGTATATGAGTAAAAGAGCGAAGAGTGAAAATGGCAGGCATTAGAGGGGTACAGGCTGCCATAATTATATTTATATTTCTTCTTCAATTCCATGAAGAAAGAAATCAGTCATGGGGGTTGGAAAAGGTGAATGGAGTAACAGCGCCCTGGACAGTAAAAGCCCAACAGTTGCCATCCTACCAGAAAAGTAAACCTCATTATCGCTGCAAGGTATGGCAACACCGCATACCCAAACAAATACAGTGGCACACAGCTCTTATTGTAGCGCTCTTAAGTGGTGATATCCAAATTAATCCAGGACCTCAAACTATTGTGCAGAGGCAAAACAGACAGATAAATGACGGCGATAATGACGGTCTAGTAGCTAGGGATGATAACCTTAACTCCATATGTAATGCATACATAGGTCAATGTGAGACAATACAGCCATTATTATCTCAAACACTACCAAACAGGTGCATACACTGTACTAAAGTACGCATGAAAAACAGAAAAGGCACCTTATGTAAAATGTGTAAGGGGTGGGTGCATGATGGATGTATGTACAATTATAGCAACGGTGCCAGAATTCATTTTGTGTGTACCAAATGCACTTTGGCACAGTTACCCTTTAGCAGTAATGACATTGATTTACCTAATTTTAATACAAATGACCCATTGCCATATATTGATGATTATGATTGTTTTATGAAAACAGGCCTTCACTTTATTCATGTCAATGCAAGATCACTTCTTCCTAAATTGGCAGAGATTAGGATTCTAGCTAACAAAATTAGGGCGGCAGTTATAACCATCTCTGAATCTTGGTTGGATGATACGGTGACTGACGACGAGGTCAAAATAGATGGTTACAATATAAAACGCTTAGATAGGAACAGAAAGGGTGGTGGAGTATGTGCCTACATTAGAAATGACTTAGCTTACAACCCAAGACCTGATTTAAATAACAATAAACTGGAGATTCTATGGTTTGAAGTGCTGCTTCCTAAGACCAAACCCATCTTAGTAGGAACTAGTTACCGCCCTCCTACCCAGGATCAGTTCTTAGAAGACTTTTCCAGAGTCTTGTCCGGAGTTGAAAACAATTGCGAGACAATAATACTGGGCGACTTCAATATCTGTTTTCAGCAGCAAAATAACAGGCTATGCAAAAGGTATAAGCAAATTCTAGGATTAAATAGCTACACCCAACTAATTAATACACCAACCCGGATCACACAGTTCTCAGCCACCCTAATTGACCACATACTTTGTAACCGCGCTGAGAACATTAGTCAGTCAGGCGTCATTACCACAGGTCTTAGTGATCATTTCATCATTTACTGCACCAGGAAAATCACTAGGGATAGGATAGGCCTACACAGGACAATAAAAATGAGGTCAACTAGAAACTACAGTAAAGAAACACTGGTAAATAGGCTACACAATTGTGACTGGACAGAGATAACAAGTTGCACGGACGTAAACGATGCCTGGGAAAAATTCAAAACAATGTTCACTACCATTCTTAATAATATTGCACCAGTTAAAGAGGTTAGGATTAAACGAAGAACTGAACCCTGGATGACTACTGAGGTATTAGATAATATGAAATTCAGAGACCAGCTGCTAAAAAGATTTAAAGCAAACAGACAGGATATTGCAGCACTAAATGAATTCCAAAGGGTGAGGAACAGAGTACAGAGGCTTATAAAAGGAGCAAAGGCAAAGCACTATTGCTCAAAAATTGAAGAGTATAAGCATAACCCCAGAAAGCTCTGGCAACAACTAAAACAGTTGGGGTATAGCCATAAGCCAGTAGATAGCTCTAACATAGTACTCACTATCGATAATGAGGTATGCCACGAAACATCTAAGGTGGCAAATTGCTTTAATTCCTACTACACATCTGTTGCATCAACACTAGTAAGTAAACTACCAGCTGCATCAAATACCTTTAACACAGACTCTGATAAGTTTCAAACATACTATACCAATAAAGGGGTAACCCCAAACAGTTGTCAACTAGTAAGTGTATCTCATGACTTCATTCAAAAAGAACTAAGCAGGTTAAACCCAACTAAGAGCACAGGCCCTGATAACATCCCGTCTAAGTTCCTAAAAGATGGTGCTTCTGAACTGTCAATCCCTATTGCTCACATAATAAATCTATCAATCACCACTAATACCGTACCGGAGGGGTTCAAGGAGGCCAGAGTTACTCCTATCTTCAAGAAAAATAATAGGTCTATGTAAGCAACTAGAGACCTGTTAGTATACTCAGTATAATATCTAAAATTCTGGAGAGGGCGGTGTATTCTCAAGTAGTTAAGTACCTTAATGACAACAGCATTCTCCATAGCTATCAATCGGGCTTTAGAAGATCCTACTCAACCGATACCTCCCTTATTAATCTGATGGATTACCTGAGAACTGAAATGTCAAAAGGGAACCTCATAGGTATGGTAACCTTAGACCTGCAAAAGGCCTTCGATACTGTCAACCACAATATATTATGTAAGAAACTTCAAGCTATCGGTATAGGTTCTGTAGACTGGTTTAAGTCCTACCTTAGCAACAGGAGACAAATAGTCAAAATCAACAAAACGGAATCAGAACCCCTGCCAATAACATGTGGAGTTCCCCAAGGTAGTATTCTGGGTCCCTTACTATTCTTATGTTATGTCAATGATATGCCTATGAGTGTCAAGTGCAAACTCCTACTGTATGCAGATGACAGTGCTCTGTTAGTGACAGGTAAAGACCCACAAGATATTGCTAATGTTTTAACACTGGAACTGGAGTCCTGCAGCAAATGGTTAGTAGACAACAAACTATCATTACACCTAGGGAAAACTGAAGCCATTCTCTTTGGAACGAAACATAAACTGAGAAGGGTAAATAATTTTAATGTTCAGTGTAATGGGGAGTCCATCACTTTGGTTTCATCAGTAAAATATCTGGGAATCCCCTTTGACCCATGCATGTCAGGAGAATTGATAGGGAACAGTGTAGTAAAGAAAGCGAATGCCAGACTGAAGTTCCTGTATAGACAAGCACAGTGTCTACCTACTGAGGCTCGCAGGACCCTATGTCTAGCCCTTATACAATGCCATATGGATTACGCTTGCTCTTCATGGTACTCTGCCTTGACAAAAAAACTGAAAGATAGACTGCAAATCACCCAGAACAAAATCGTAAGATTCATCCTGGGGCTGGGACCAAGAGAACATGTAGGCCAGGATGAATTACAGCAGTTGGATATGCTGAATGTTGAAGACAGAGTAAAACAACTGAAGCTAAATCATGTTTATAAAATTGCTCACGAACAGTGTCCAGAATATCTTGCTGTCAATTTTGTCAAGGTTGGGAACCAAAGCAATCATAGTACTAGGGGGAGAGAGCACAACTTTGTAGTACCCACAGTCAGTGGCCAGGCGTCAAACACCTTTTATTGTACAGCAATAAAGGAATGGAACAGACTACCCGCACATGCCAAAGCCAGTCATAGCATGAACCAGTTCAAGAAGACTGCCAAAAAGTGTCTGATGAATGTAGCTACAGAAAGGGAGGGGAATGATTTTCTATTTTTTAGCTAAAATACGTGTAAATTTTACCTTATCCCTAGTAATGACCCTCGTATTGTAGATAGTCTTAATGACCTTGGTGTAGTAGATAGTCTTTTTAGTATGATAATAAGATGTTATCTTCATTGTAGAATAATAAGAAAATATTATAACCTTTATATTATAATAATAAGGTAAAAGGACCCCAATGGAAATAAGTCACTCTGTCTGACTTTTTTGGGTTATCCTAGGTTCTCTACACATATGCTGCTATGTATGATAATTCTATGTAACTGTATTTGTGTATACCTGAATAAATTTACTTACTTACTTACTTACTAACAACAAGCTTCCACTAGCTTTAGCACAGACCATTCAACATGGCCGACACGGCAGGTTGTGTAGCGGGCTAGCTGCGGGATTTTCAAGGATAGCTCCTGGTCAAAGAGGCTGACCAGGTCTCTACTTAACAGAACTCAGTGTGAATGCTTTGAGAAGATACCAGAGCAGCGAACGGACATCCCAGTGCATCGTTTCAGCGTAAATAGTTGAAGTGTTGTGCAGTTTCAGAGGATTTGGTGTTGTCGAGTCAAGACCAATCAGCGCCTCCCCTCCTCTCCGCTGGGTGGGAGGGGGAGGGCGTGTGTAGTAAACAGTGACCCTCTCATAACGCCTCACCCCTGAGCGTCTCCCCCGCCTCACCCACCCAACTACCAGCGCCACCCCATCTGTAGAAGGTACTTCTCCCCTAACCCACGATGTCAGCGATGGTACTGCAGCGGCAGGGAGTGCCGGGCTCACAGGAACTTCCACTATAGGGACAGCATCGTGGAGTTCGACCGCGAGGCAGCTGCCAGGTGTGCCACAGGCAGTGTGTACTCAGTTCCTCAAGCTTCAACATCCGTGCACACGAGGGCCTGGGATCTTAAATCAATTTGGCATCCACCAGGACGCTGACATGTCCCTAGGGCAGCTCTCCATCGGGCTGCTAACGGAGTCACTGGCTTCTTGGACCTCTTGGGGAGGGTCGATGGTGCTCGTGCAAGCAGCAGATCCCAGGGCAACTTGCTGCTGTTTGCAATGGCTGTCTGCCGAGGAGAGACAGGCACCTAGCAACATCTGTTGTTGGGGCATTGGATGAATTCCCTACTATGTTTGTTAACTGCTCATTACTCTGTAATTTGTCTATGATTGTAATCATGTGATAACGTGTTTATCATTCATTACCTTTGAAACTAGTCATGATTTTGACCAGCTCTACCTGGAACTCATTACCTTTGTAAATTCTCATGATTAATGTGTTTATGATTCATTACCTTTGCAATTATTCATGAGTGTGACCAGCTCAACCTGGAGCTCATTACCTTTGTAACATGGTCATGATTATGACCAGATTTAGTTCACTACCTTTGTAACTTGCTCAGCTATCAAAACTTTGGAGTCCAGTCCCTGGACCAATTATGTACCTCTGTAATCTTTTGACTACCGCCCACAGGATGGGTATGGGGTGCATAATAAACATATTAAACTAACTAGCTTTAGCAGTTCTAGGAACGTGTCCAGTGACTATATATGTATGTATATATTACAAAACAATAGTAATAAACAACTTTTTTATTGTTCATTTGTGTAAACACATTTTGTCAACAATATAATTATAACAATGTTTGTGCAGTTATTGTGTAGTATACAACAAGTGAATATATATGCAATATGCATTACTACTTTACTATAAGCCACAATCTGTCCTTCTCACACTATATCATTCACTCATTTATCCCTACCTCACCTACGGTATTTGTGCCTGGGAATCAACTGCAGCAACACACCTAAAGCCAATAATAACTCAACAAAAAGCCGCAGTAAGAATAATCATGCAATCCAATCACAGGCAACACACCCCCTATTCTTTATAGATCTAATTTAATCACTGTTCAGAACATCCACACTTACTACTGTGCAACATACATTTACAGAACCTTAAATTTAATATTAACCTTGAACTAAAATACTTTCTTGATAGTTGTGACAGGACCCACAGGCATAACACCAGAAACAAACATCTCTATGACATTCCCCGTATCCGGCTAAACTTATACAAAAATTCAATGTACATAAAAAGGCCCTAAAATCTGGAACACCCTACCTGAAAACTCTAGAACTGCACACACATTCATCACTTTCTAAACTACCATTAGAAAACATCTTATGTCCCTGATACATCCCACCGTCAGCTAACTACATGAAAACCACCAATTCTCCTGTACCATACACACACAAAAAACAACCTAGACCTACCCTCGATATTTATGATTCCTCACAATTCACACTTACACTCACCCAATTAACTATAACATTGAAATACGTAATAAAACTATTACCTAATGAATCTTTAACTAGTCAGAAGTTTGCCTGTGATACTCCAATATAGGAACTTCAATACAAACTATGTATCGTACCAAGACAAAACCATTCACATTGCTAAATTTACCAACTGTAATGCAGTTACTTAGCCTTAACACCAATATGCTCCATAATCTGTACTAGTATGCAGTTTTGAATTAATCTTAGTCTGCCCGAAATGCCTAGTGATGCTAGGTGTGATAGTGACCTTCTCTATAATTAGTATTTTATAACATGTAAACCACACAATATCCTATAATATATAAACCACACAATATCCTATAATATATAAACCACACAATATACTATATAAACCACACAATATACTATATAAACCCCACAATATACTACATAAACCCCACTTTGTAATCTTTATAGAGAATAAACTTCACTTCATGTTGGTCTCAGCCATAAAAGTTACTTAAAAAATAAAATATTAAAAAACATAAGAAAAAAGTAGAATAAAAGTAAATAAAACATTACGGAGAGAGCGGCAGTGACCGGCAGTGACCGGCAGTGACCGGCAGTGACCGACAGTGACCGGCAGTGACCGATGTTGTCGTCAGTGACCGACAGTGACCGATGTTGTCGTCAGTGAGCGGCAGTGACTGATGTTGTCGTCAGTGACCGACAGTGACCGATGTTGTCGTCAGTGAGCGGCAGTTACCGATGTTGTCGTCAGTGAGCGGCAGTGACCCATGTTGTCGTCAGTGAGCGGCAGTGACTGATGTTGTCGTCAGTGAGCGGCAGTGACCCATGTTGTCGTCAGTGAGCGACAGTGACCCATGTTGTCGTCAGTGAGCGGCAGTGACCGATGTTGTCGTCAGTGAGCGGCAGTGACCGATGTTGTCGTCAGTGAGCGGCAGTGACCGATGTTGTCGTCAGTGAGCGGCAGTGACCGATGTTGTCGTCAGTGAGCGGCAGTGACCCATGTTGTCGTCAGTGAGCGGCAGTGACCCATGTTGTCGTCAGTGACCGACAGTGACCGATGTTGTCGTCAGTGAGCGGCAGTGACCGATGTTGTCGTCAGTGACCGACAGTGACCGATGTTGTCGTCAGTGAGCGGCAGTGACCGATGTTGTCGTCAGTGAGCGGCAGTGACCCATGTTGTCGTCAGTGAGCGGCAGTGACTGATGTTGTCGTCAGTGAGCGGCAGTGACCCATGTTGTCGTCAGTGAGCGGCAGTGACCCATGTTGTCGTCAGTGAGCGGCAGTGACCCATGTTGTCGTCAGTGAGCGGCAGTGACTGATGTTTTCGTCAGTGAGCGGCAGTGACCGATGTTGTCGTCAGTGACCGACAGTGACTGATGTTGTCGGCAGTGACCGGCAGTGACCGATGTTGTCGTCAGTGAGCGGCAGTGACTGATGTTGTCGTCAGTGAGCGGCAGTGACCCATGTTGTCCTTCAGTGAGCGGCAGTGACTGATGTTGTCGTCAGTGAGCGGCAGTGACTGATGTTGCCGTCAGTGAGCGGCAGTGACCGATGTTGTCGTCAGTGAGCGGCAGTGACTGATATTGTCGTCAGTGAGCGGCAGTGACCGGCAGTGACTGATGTTGTCGGCAGTGACCGGCAGTGACCGATGTTGTCGTCAGTGAGCGGCAGTGACTGATGTTGTCGTCCGTGAGCGGCAGTGACCGATGTTGTCGTCAGTGAGCGGCAGTGACCCATGTCGTCAGTGAACGGCAGTGACTGATGTTGTCGTCAGTGAGCGGCAGTGACTGATGTTGTCGTCAGTGAGCGGCAGTGACTGATGTTGTCGTCAGTGAGCGGCAGTGACCGATGTTGTCCTCAGTGAGCGGCAGTGACTGATATTGTCGTCAGTGAGCGGCAGTGACTGATGTTGTCGTCAGTGACCGGCAGTGACTGACGTTGTCGTCAGTGAACGGCAGTGACTGATGTTGTCGTCAGTGACCGGCAGTGACCGATGTTGTCGTCAGTTAGCGGCAGTGACCGATATTGCCGTCAGTGAGCGGCAGTGACTGATGTTGTCAGTGAGCGGCAGTGACCGATGTTGCCGTCAGTGAGCGGCAGTGACTGATGTTGTCAGTGAGCGGCAGTGACTGATGTTGTCGTCAGTGAGCGGCAGTGACCGACGTTGTCGTCAGTGAGCGGCAGTGACTGATGTTGTCAGTGAGCGGCAGTGACCGATGTTGTCGTCATTGAGCGGCAGTGGCCGACGTTGTCGTCAGTGAGCGGCAGTGACCGATGTTGTCAGTGAGCGGCAGTGACCCATGTTGTCGTCAGTGAGCGGCAGTGACTGATGTTGTCGTCAGTGAGCGGCAGTGGCCGATGTTGTCGTCAGTGAGCGGCAGTGACTGATGTTGTCGTCAGTGAGCGGCAGTGAATGATGTCGTCAGTGAGCGGCAGTGACTGATGTTGTCGTCAGTGAGTGGCAGTGGCTGATGTTGTCGTCAGTGAGCGGCAGTAACCGATGTTGTCGTCAGTGAGCGGCAGTGACCGATGCTGTCGTCAGTGAGCGGCAGTGACAGATGTTGTCGTCAGTGAGCGGCAGTGACTGATGTTGTCGTCAGTGAGCGGCAGGGAACCGATGTTGTCGTCAGTGAGCGGCAGTGACCCATGTTGTCGTCAGTGACCGGCAGTGACTGATGTTGTCGTCCGTGAGCGGCAGTGGCCGATGTTGTCGTCAGTGAGCGGCAGTGACCCATGTTGTCGTCAGTGAGCAGCAGTGACCGATGTTGTCGTCAGTGAGCGGCAGTGACCGATGTTGTCGTCAGTGAGCGGCAGTGACTGATGTTGTCGTCAGTGAGCGGCAGTGACCGATGTTGTCGTCAGTGAGCGGCAGTGACCGATGTTGTCGTCAGTGAGCGGCAGTGACCGATGTTATCGGCAGTGACCGGCAGTGACCGATGTTGTCGTCAGTGAGCGGCAGTGACTGATGTTGTCGTCAGTGAGCGGCAGTGACCGATGTTGTCGTCAGTGAGCTGCAGTGACTGATGTTGTCGTCAGTGAGCGGCAGTGACTGATGTTGTCGTCAGTGAGCGGCAGTGACCGATGTTGTCGTCAGTGAGCGGCAGTGACTGATGTTGTCGTCAGTGAGCGGCACTGACCGATGTTGTCGTCAGTGAGCGGCAGTGACAGATGTTGTCGTCAGTGAGCGGCAGTGACTGATGTTATCGTCAGTGAGCGGCAGTGACCGATGTTGTCGTCAGTGAGCGGCAGTGACCGATGTTGTCGTCAGTGAGCGGCAGTGACTGATGTTGTCGTCAGTGAGCGGCAGTGACCGATGTTGTCGTCAGTGAGCGGCAGTGACTGATGTTGTCGTCAGTGAGCGGCAGTGACCGATGTTGTCCTCAGTGAGCGGCAGTGACCGAAGTTGTCGTCAGTGAGCGGCAGTGATCGATGTTGTCGTCAGTGAGCGGCAGTGACTGACGTTGTCGTCAGTGAGCGGCAGTGACCGATGTTGTCGTCCGTGAGCGGCAGTGACCCATGTTGTCGTCAGTTAGCGGCAGTGACTGATGTTGTCGTCAATGAGCGGCAGTGACTGATGTTGTTGTCAGTGAGCGACAGTGACTGATGTTTTCGTCAGTGAGCGGCAGTGACCGGTGTTGTCGTTAGTGAGCGGCAGTGACCGATGTTGTCGTCAGTGAGCGGCAGTGACCGATGTTGTCGTCAGTGAGCGGCAGTGACCCATGTTGTCGTCAGTTAGCGGCAGTGACTGATGTTGTCGTCAATGAGCGGCAGTGACTGATGTTGTCGTCAGTGAACGGCAGTGACTGATGTTGTCGTCAGTGAGCGGCAGTGACCGATGTTGTCGTCAGTGAGCGGCAGTGACCGATGTTGTCGTCAGTGAGCGGCAGTGACTGATGTTGTCGTCAGTGAGCGGCAGTGACTGATGTTGTCGTCAGTGAGCGGCAGTGACTGATGTTGTCGTCAGTGAGCGGCAGTGACTGATGTCGTCAGTGAGCGGCAGTGACTGATGTTGTCGTCAGTGAGCGGCAGTGACCCATGTTGTCGTCAGTGAGCGGCAGTGACCCATGTTGTCGTCAGTGAGTGGCAGTGACTGATGTCGTCAGTGAGCGGCAGTGACCCATGTTGTCGTCAGTGAGCGGCAGTGACCGATGTTGTCGTCAGTGAGCGGCAGTGACTGTTGTTGTCGTCAGTGAGCGGCAGTGACTGATGTTGTCGTCAGTGAGCGGCAGTGACTGATGTTGTCGTCAGTGAGCGGCAGTGACTGATGTTGTCGTCAGTGAGCGGCAGTGATTGATGTTGTCGTCATTGAGCGGCAGTGACCGATGTTGTCGTCAGTGAGCGGCAGTGACTGATGTTGTCGTCAGTGAGCGGCAGTGACTGATGTTGTCATCAGTGAGCGGCAGTGACCGATGTTGTCGTCAGTGAGCGGCAGTGACTGATGTTGTCGTCAGTGAGCGGCAGTGACTGATGTTGTCGTCAGTGAGCGGCAGTGACCCATGTTGTCGTCAGTGAGCGGCAGTGACTGATGTTGTCGTCAGTGAGCAGCAGTGACTGATGTTGTCGTCAGTGAGCGGCAGTGACTGATGTTGTCGTCAGTGAGCGGCAGTGGCTGATGTTGTCGTCAGTGAGCGGCAGTGACCGATGTTGTCGTCAGTGAGCGGCAGTGACCGATGTTGTCGTCAGTGAGCGGCAGTGACTGATGTTGTCGTCAGTGAGCGGCAGTGATTGATGTTGTCGTCAGTGAGCGGCAGTGACTGATGTCGTCAGTGAGCGGCAGTGACCCATGTTGTCGTCAATGAGCGGCAGTAACCCATGTTGTCGTCAGTGAGCGGCAGTGACCCATGTTGTCGTCAGTGAGCGGCAGTTACCCATGTTGTCGTCAGTGAGCGGCAGTGACTGATGTTGTCCTCAGTGAGCGGCAGTGACTGATGTTGTCCTCAGTGAGCGGCAGTGACCCATGTTGTCGTCAGTGAGCGGCAGTGACCGATGTTGTCGTCAGTGAGCGGCAGTGACCGATGTTGTCGTCAGTGAGCGGCAGTGACTGATGTTGTCGTCAGTGAGCGGCAGTGACTGATGTCGTCAGTGAGCGGCAGTGACCCATGATGTCGTCAGTGAGCGGCAGTGACCGATGTTGTCGTCAGTGAGCGGCAGTGACCGATGTTGTCGTCAGTGAGCGGCAGTGACTGATGTCGTCAGTGAGCAGCAGTGACCGATGTTGTCGTCAGTGAGCGGCAGTGACTGATGTTGTCGTCAGTGAGCGGCAGTGACTGATGTTGTCGTCAGTGAGCGGCAGTGACTGATGTTGTCGTCAGTGAGCGGCAGTGACTGATGTTGTCGTCAGTGAGCGGCAGTGACCGATGTTGTCGTCAGTGAGCGGCAGTGACTGTTGTTGTCGTCAGTGAGCGGCAGTGACTGATGTTGTCGTCAGTGAGCGGCAGTGACTGATGTTGTCGTCAGTGAGCGGCAGTGACTGATGTTGTCGTCAGTGAGCGGCAGTGACTGATGTTGTCGTCAATGAGCGGCAGTGACCGATGTTGTCGTCAGTGAGCGGCAGTGACTGATGTTGTCGTCAGTGAGCGGCAGTGACTGATGTTGTCATCAGTGAGCGGCAGTGACCGATGTTGTCGTCAGTGAGCGGCAGTGACTGATGTTGTCGTCAGTGAGCGGCAGTGACTGATGTTGTCGTCAGTGAGCGGCAGTGACCCATGTTGTCGTCAGTGAACGGCAGTGACTGATGTTGTCGTCAGTGAGCGGCAGTGACTGATGTTGTCGTCAGTGAGCGGCAGTGACCCATGTTGTCGTCAGTGAGCGGCAGTGACTGATGTTGTCGTCAGTGAGCAGCAGTGACTGATGTTGTCGTCAGTGAGCGGCAGTGACTGATGTTGTCGTCAGTGAGCGGCAGTGGCTGATGTTGTCGTCAGTGAGCGGCAGTGACCGATGTTGTCGTCAGTGAGCGGCAGTGACCGATGTTGTCGTCAGTGAGCGGCAGTGACTGATGTTGTCGTCAGTGAGCGGCAGTGACTGATGTTGTCGTCAGTGAGCGGCAGTGATTGATGTTGTCGTCAGTGAGCGGCAGTGACTGATGTCGTCAGTGAGCGGCAGTGACCCATGTTGTCGTCAATGAGCGGCAGTAACCCATGTTGTCGTCAGTGAGCGGCAGTGACCCATGTTGTCGTCAGTGAGCGGCAGTGACCCATGTTGTCGTCAGTGAGCGGCAGTGACTGATGTTGTCGTCAGTGAGCGGCAGTGACTGATGTTGTCCTCAGTGAGCGGCAGTGACCCATGTTGTCGTCAGTGAGCGGCAGTGACCGATGTTGTCGTCAGTGAGCGGCAGTGACCGATGTTGTCGTCAGTGAGCGGCAGTGACTGATGTTGTCGTCAGTGAGCGGCAGTGACTGATGTCGTCAGTGAGCGGCAGTGACCCATGATGTCGTCAGTGAGCGGCAGTGACCGATGTTGTCGTCAGTGAGCGGCAGTGACCGATGTTGTCGTCAGTGAGCGGCAGTGACTGATGTCGTCAGTGAGCAGCAGTGACCGATGTTGTCGTCAGTGAGCGGCAGTGACTGATGTTGTCGTCAGTGAGCGGCAGTGACTGATGTTGTCGTCAGTGAGCGGCAGTGACTGATGTTGTCGTCAGTGAGCGGCAGTGACTGATGTTGTCGTCAGTGAGCGGCAGTGACCGATGTTGTCGTCAGTGAGCGGCAGTGACTGATGTTGTCGTCAGTGAGCGGCAGTGACCCATGTTGTCGTCAGTGAGCGGCAGTGACCGATGTTGTCGTCAGTGAGCGGCAGTGACCGATGTTGTCGTCAGTGAGCAGCAGTGACCGATGTTGTCGTCAGTGAGCGGCAGTGACCCATGTTGTCGTCAGTGAGCAGCAGTGACCGATGTTGTCGTCAGTGAGCGGCAGTGACCCATGTTGTCGTCAGTGAGCGGCAGTGACCGATGTTGTCGTCAGTGAGCGGCAGTGTCCGATGTTGTCGTCAGTGAGCGGCAGCGACCGATGTTGTCGTCAGTGAGCGGCAGCGACCGATGTTGTCGTCAGTGAGCAGCAGTGACCGATGTTGTCGTCAGTGAGTGGCAGTGACAGATGTTGTCGTCAGTGAGCGGCAGTGACCGATGTTGTCGTCAGTGAGCGGCAGTGACCGATGTTGTCGTCAGTGGTTCACTGTGTGTCATCTTAACGCCTCTGTATCTCTGTATCTCCGTGGGTTCACTGTGTGTCATCTTAACGCCTCTGTATCTGTATCTCCGTCGGTTCACTGTGTGTCATCTTAACGCCTCTGTATCTCTGTATCTCCGTCGGTTCACTGTGTGTCATCTTAACGCCTCTGTATCTCTGTATCTCCGTCGGTTCACTGTGTGTCATCTTAACGCCTCTGTATCTCTGTATCTCCGTCGGTTCACTGTGTGTCATCTTAACGCCTCTGTATCTCTGTATCTCCGTCGGTTCACTGTGTGTCATCTTAACGCCTCTGTATCTCTGTATCTCCGTCGGTTCACTGTGTGTCATCTTAACGCCTCTTTATCTCTGTATCTCCGTAAGTATTGATCGCAATATTTTTTTTTTTCCATAACACTTAGAAAAATATTCTTAAGATTTTGGTAAGAGAAAATAACTTTTTTTCGAATATTTCTCGGACCAGACAGTGAGTTAAAGCTCAGTGGTCTCGACCCTGAAAGGGTTAATAAGGAATCGTTCAAGACCCTGTACACTGTGCATGTTAGGTCCACATTGGAGTATGCAGCACCAGTTTGGAACCCACACCTAGCCAAACATGTAAGGAAACTAGAGAAAGTACAAAGGTTAAGTGGTTAAGAGAAATCGACCTGATGACACTGGAAGACAGGAGAGATATGTTAGATATGATAATGACATACAAAATAATAATAGGAATCAACAAGGTGGAGAGAGACAGAATGTTCCAGGGATGGGACACAGCAGCAAGGGGTCACAGTTGCAAGTTGAAGACTCAGATGAATCACAGGGATGTTAGGAAGTATTTCTTCAGCCACAGCATTGTCAGGAAGTAAAATAGTCTGGGAAGCCATGTAGTGGAGGCAGGATCCATACTTAGCTTCAAGAAGAGGTATGATAAAGCTCATGGAGCAGGAAGAGTGACCCAGGAGCAGCCAGTGAAAAGGAGGGGCCATGAACTGTGAATCGACCCCTGCAACCACAACTAGGTGAGTACAGTAAGGAATCGCTCAAGACTCTGTACATCGTGTACATCAGGTCCATACTGGAGTATGCAGCATGAGTTTGGAACCCACACCAGGCCAAGCACGTCAAGAAGTTAGAGAAAGTGCAAAGGATTGCAACAAGGCTGGTTCCACAGCTATGGGGAATGTCATATGAAGAAAGGTTAAGGGAAATCGGCCTGACGATACTGGAGGACAGGAGGATTAGGGGAGACATAATAACGACATACAAAATACTGAGAAGAATAGATAAGGTAGACAGAGACAGGATGTTCCAGAGATGGGAAACAGAAACAAGGGGTCACAATTGGATGTTGAAGACTCAGATGAGTCAAAGAGATGCTATGAAGTATTTCTTTAGTTATAGAGTTGTCAGGAAGTGGAACAGTCTGGCAAGGGATATAGTGGAGGCAGGAACAATACATAGTTTTAAGACGAGGTATGATAAAGCTCATGGAGCAGAGAGAGAGAGGAACTAGTAATAATCAGTGAAGAGCCAGGGCCAGGAGCTATGTCTCAACCCCTGCAACCACAAATAAGAAATAGGTGAGTACACACACACACACACCCAAGAAAGAAAACAAGAGGAAAAAAGAGATTGAAAGCATCATGAGAGCAATAGGTGAGGACAACATGACCCAGGTGACAGTTTTTCAGAGAATTAGGTGGTTTGCAAGTGGAAGAAAATAGCCTGTCAAAGTAATCTTTAAGACAGACTCAGCTCGAAGCAGGATCCTGTAGAAAAAAAGCATGACTGAGGAACAAACTGGAGCACCAGAGAGTGTACCTCGATCGAGACAGAACATAAGAGGAAAGAACAACACTGAAAGAGAGGATACAAAGATGCAAGGAGGAACAAGAGGCAATGATGAAGATGAGCAGAACCCAGACCCAGGCGGAAGAGCAAACACCCACCAGAAACGCCTGCAGAAGGACTCCAACTACGACAAACCCAATGCATCTGAACACTCCAAAACAAAACCCACACACTGTTCCCCCTGTCCCCACCCCCCACACCACAAACTACAGCAACCCTCCATGGGCACTCTTCCCCCACCCCTCTCATCACAAACCCCACTCCACCACAATCCTCCATAGGCCCCCACTAGGGCTCCCACACCCCAATCCCCAATATTCTCCCAGGACTACAATTTTAGAAAAGAAGTTGAAGGTTTGTTATACGAACACAGATGGAATAAAGAATAAATATGAATAACCTTCAGGTAGACTCCAGGTAGTGGCATGAAAGAATCAATAAGAAGTCCTCAGACATCATAGCAGTTACAGAAATGAAACTCACCAAGACAATAACAGACGCAATCTTCCCACCGAGATATCAGATCCTGTGGAAAGATAGAAGGAGCAGAGGGGAAGGAGGGGTTGCACTGCTTATTAAAAACTGTTGGGGATTTGAGGAAATGGAAAGCATGGATGAGATTGGAGAAAGGAAGTACATAGTAGGTACCATTCAGTCTGGGGAACATAAGGTAGTCACAACAGTGATGTATAACCCACCACAAAACTGCAGGAGGCCAACAGAGGAATACAAAGAGAGCAACAAAGCGATGGTGTACACACTGTTTGAGGTGGCAAGAAGAGCACACTCGAACAGAGCAAAGTTACTGGTTATGGGCGATTTCAACCACAGGGAGATTGATTGGGAAAACCTGGAGCCACATGGGGGCCCCGAAACATGAAGAGCCAAGATGATGGATGTAGTACTGGAAAACCTCATGCATCAACATGTTAAGGACACTACCAGAGAGAGAGGGGAGGATGAACCAGCAAGACTGGACCTCGTATTCACCCTGAGCGTTCAGACAATGAGGACATCACATACAAGAGGCCCGTTGGAGCAAGTGGTCACGTGGTTCTGAGCTATGAATACAGAGTAGAGTTAGAAGTCGAGAGTGTAACAAGAGCTGAATGGGAAAAGCCAAACTATAAAAGGGGGGATTACACAGATATGAAGAAGTTCCTGCAGGAGATTCAGTGAGACAGAGAAATGGTAGGAAAGTCAGTAAATGAAATGATAGAATATGTAACAACAAAATGAAAGGAGGCACAGGAAAGATTTGTTCCCAAGGGTAAACAGAAATAATGGGAAGACCAGAATGAGCCCTTGCTTTACCTACAGGTGTAGGGAGGCAAAAACTAAGTGCACTAGAGAATGGAAAAAGTAGAGAAGGCAAAGGACCCAGGAAAATAAGGAGATTAGTCAAAGAGCCAGAAACGAGTATGTGTAGATAAGGAGGGAGTCCCAGCAACAGTACAAAAACTGCTGTATAGCCACATCAGGAGGAAGACAACAGTCAAAGACCAGGAAAGAAGGTGGGGAACTCACAAAAAACGATCAAGAGGTATGTGAGAAGCTCAACACGTGATTTAAGGAAGTGTTTACAGTGGAGACAGGTAGGACTCTGGGAAGGCAGAACAGAGTGGGACACCAACAAGGAATATACCAACAAGTGTTGGATGACATGCACACAACTGAGGAGGAGGTGAAGAAGCTGCTAAGTGACCTTGATACCTCAAAGGACAGAACAACATCTCTCCATGGGTCCTTAAAGAGGGAGCAGAGATGCTGTGTGTGCACTAACTACGATCTTCAACACATCCCTCAAAACTGGGCAACTACCTGAGGTATAGAGGACAGCAAATGTAGTTCCCATTTTTAAGAGAGGAAGCAGAAATGAGGCACTAAACTATAGACCAGTGTCACTGACGTGTATAGTATGCAAAGTCATGGAGAAGATTATCAGGGGGAGAGTGGTGGACCACCTGGAATGGAGCAAGATTATAAAAGACAACCGGGATGGATTCATGGAAGGCAAATCCTGCGTCACAAACCTCCTGGAGTTTTATGATAAGGTAACAGAAGTAAGACACGAGAGAGGGGTGGGTTGACTCCATTTTCTTGGACTGCAAGGTCTTCGACACACTTCCCCACAAGAGATCAGCGCAGAAGAGGATCAGGCACGTATAACAGAAAGGGTACTGCAATGTATCAGAGAATACTTGACAGGGAGGCAACAACGAGTCATAGTACGAGATGAGGTATCAAAATGGGCGCCAGTGACGAGTGGGGTTCCACAGGGGTCAGTCCTAGGACCAGTGCTGTTTTTGGTATATGTGAATGACATGACAGAAGGGATAGACTCACAAGTGTCCCTGTTTGCAGATGATGTAAAGTTAATGAGAAGAATTAAATCATATGAGGATCAGGTAGGACTCCAAAGAGACCTGGACAGACTGGACACGTGGTCCAGCAACTGGCTACTCGAATTTAACCCAGCCGAATGCGAAGTCATGAAGATTAGAGAAGGGCAAAGACGACCGCAGGAAGTGTATAGGCTAGGTGGCCAAAGACTGCATACCTCACTCAAGGAGAAAGATCTTGGGGTGAGTATAATACCGAGCATGTCTCCGGAAGCACACATCAACCAGATAACTGCTGCAGCATATGGGCGCCTGGCAAACCTGATACCTCAGTAAGGAATCGTTCAAGACACTGTACACCGTGTACGCCAGGCCCATACTGGAGTATACAGCACTAGTTTGGAACCCACACCTGTTAACCACGTCAAGAAATTAGAGAAAGTGCAAAAGTTTGCAACAAGGCTATTTCAAGAGCTAAGGGGGATATCCTATGAAGAAAGGTTAATAGACATAGACCTGACGACACTGGAGGACAGGAGGGTTAGAGGAGACATGATAACGACATGCAAAGTATTGCGAGGAACAGATAAGGTGGACAGAAACAGGATGTTCTAGAGATGGGATACAAAAGCAAAGGGTCAAAATTGTAAGCTGAAGACTCAGATGAGTCAAAGCGATGTTAGGAAGTATTTCGTCAGTCACAGAGTTGTTAGGAACAGATTGAAAAGTGAGGTAGTAGAGGCAGGAACCATTCATAGATTTAAGACAAGGTATGATAAAGCTCATGGAGCAGGGAGAGAGGACCTAGTAGTGGTCAGTGAAGAGGCAGGGCCAGGAGGTGAGTCTCGACCCCTGCAACCACAAATAGGTGAGTACAAGTAGGTGAGTACACACATACACACACACAAAACAGAAGATGACATGACCCAGCTGCCAAATTTTCTGAGAACAGGGGGGTTTGCAAGAGGAAGAATCCAGCCAGTCAAAGTGATTTTCAAGGCAGAATCGACTCGAACCAGGATCCTGCAAGAGAAAGCAAAACAAAGGGACATGTCAGCGTACTGGAGGGTGTATCTCAGCTGTTACCAAACACGAGACGAAAGGCAGAAACTGAAAGAGAGGGTACAAAGGCGGAAGGAGGGAAGAGAGTTGAAAATGGAGATGGACAGGGGAACCCAGACTCAGGAGGAAGCTCAAATACAATCTCCCTCTCAGTCACCTACAGAAGCTTCCCAACCAGGACAACCTCAAAGCAACCAAACATTCTAACCCAAAACACACATGCCATACCCACTGCCCCCACCTACCTCATTAAAAAATCCACCTTCACAGCAACCACCCACAGTTCCTCATCAGGTCTCCCGCTTTCCCAACCCCAATGTACCCCCCAAATCACAGTTTTAGAAAAGAAGTTGAAGGTATGGTATACAAATGCAGATGGAATAACAAATAAATGTGAGGAGTGGCATGAAAGAATCAAGGAGACATCCCCAGACATAACAGCACTCACAGAAACGAAACTCACCAGGATGATAACAGATGCAATCTTTCCAGAGGAGGAGAAGGAATTGCACTGCTCATTAAAAACTGGTGGGGATTTGAGAAAATGGAAGGAATGGTTGGAATGGGTGAAAGGGGCTACATAACAGTCCAGGAACAATCCAGTCTGAGGGTCATAAGGTGGTAATTGCTGTAATGTACAACCCACCACACAACTGCAGGAGGCCAAGATAAAAATACAACGAGAGCAACAGAGCAATGGTAGACACACAAGCCAAGGTGGCCAGAAGAGCTCACATGGGGAGAGCAAAGTTACTAGTTATGGGTGATTTCAATCACAAGGAGATTGACTGGGAAAATCTGGAGCCCCATGGGGGTACCGTGTCATGGAGCACCAAGAAGATGGATGTGGTACTGAGAAACCTCATGCACCAACATGTTAGAGACACTACCAGAGAGAGAGGTGAGGATGATCCACCTTGTGTAGTTTGGACATCGAGGATATCGCTTATGAAAGACCCCTTGGAGCTAGTGATCATGTGGTTCTGTGCTTTGATTACACAGTTGAGCTACAAGTGGAGAGGAGAGCAGGAATAGGACGGGATAAACGAAACTACAAAAGGGGAGACTACACAGGCATGAGGAACTTCGTACAAGACATTCAGTGGGAGAGAGAGTTGGCAGGAAAACCACTAAAAGAAATGATGGACTATGTAATAACTAAATGCAAGGAGGCAGAGGAGAGGATTGTTCCCATGGGAAACAGAAGTAACGGGAAGACCAGAATGAGTCCTTGATTCACCCAAAGGTGTAGGGAGGCAAAAACTTAGTGCACTAAAGAATGGGAAAAGGTACAGAATTTAAAGGACCCAAGAAAATAAAGAGATTAGCAAAGAGCCAGAAACAAATATGCAGAGATAAGAATGGTGGCTCAGCGACAATATGAAAATGACATAGCATCAAAAGTCAAGACTGACCCGAAGCTGTTGTATAGTCATATCAGAAGGAAAACAACAGTCAAGGACCAGGTAATCAGGCTGAGAAAGGAAGGTGGGGAGTTGAAAAGAAACGACCAAGAGGTATGTGAGGAGGTCAACATGAGAATTAAAGAAATATTTACAGTGGAGACAGGAAGGACTCCAAGAGTTCAGAATAGGGAGATACACCAACAAGTGCTGGATGAAATACACACAACTGAGGAGGAGGTGAAAAAGCTATGTGAACTTGATACCTCCAAGGTAGTGGGACCAGACAACATCTCTCTGTGAGTCCTTAGAGAGGGAGCAGAGATGCTGTGTGTGCCACTAACAAAAATCTTCAACACATTCAATGAAACTGGGCAACTACCTGAGGTATGCAAGATGGCAAATGTAGTCCCAATGATAATGACAAGAAACTGATAAGGTGGACAGAGACAGGATGTTTCAGAGATGGGAGGCAGAAACAAGGGGTCTCATTTAGAAGTTGAAGACTCAGATGAGTCAAGGATTTGTTAGGAAGTATTTCTTTAGTCACAGAGTTATCAGGAAGTGGAACAGTCTGGCAAGTGACGTAGTGGAGGCAGGAACCATACACGAGGTGTGATGAAAGCTCATGGAGTAGGGGGAGTGAGAACCTAATAGCGATCAGTTAAGAGGCGGGGCCTGGAACTAACTCGACCTCTGTAACCACAAATAGGTGAGTACACACACACACACACACACCCTTGGTGTGTGGGTGTGTGCATGTGCCAAGTGGGGTTTCACAAGGGTCAGTCCAAGGTCCGGTGCTGTTTCTCTTATATGTGAATGACATGACGGAAGGGATAGATTCAGAGGTGTTCCTGCTCGTAGCTGATGTGAAGCTAATGAAGAGAATACAAGCGGATGAGGATCAGATAAGCCTACAAGAGGATCTTGATAGGCTACAAGCCCTATCCGACATATGGCTCCTTGAGTTTAACCCCGAAGTTATGAAGCTTGGGGAATAACAAAGAAGACCGCAGACAGAGTACATCTTAAAACGTCAGATGCTGCAAACCTTACTCAGGGGAAAGGATCTTGGAGTGAGCATCATACCGAGCACATCTCCTGAGGCCAACATCAATCAAATAAATTGTGCAGCGTACGGGCGCCTTGGAAGCCTGAAAATAGCGTTTCAATATCTAAGTACACTGTATAAGTCACGTACACCGAGTACGTCAGGCCCATACTGGAGTATGCAGCACCAGTATGGAGGGAGACACTGGTCAGAGAAATAGTAAGCATCGAACTTAAGCTAAAGGAATCTTATAGGAGTCAGGAATCGCGGGAAGAACTAAAAGCCATAAATGAAATCGAAAGAAACCCAAAGTATTTCTTCTCCTATGCCAAATCAAAGTCGAGAACAACTTCCAGTATTGGGCCCCTACTTAAACAAGATGGGTCCTACACAGATGACAGCAAGGAAATGAGTGAGCTACTCAAGTCCCAATATGACTCAGTTTTTAGCAAGCCGCTAACCAGACTGAGAGTCGAAGATCAAAATTATTTTTTTATGAGAGAGCCACAGAATTTGGTTAACACAAGCCTATCCGATGTTATCCTGACGCCAAATGACTTCGAACAGGCGATAAATGACATGCCCATGCACTCTGCCCCAGGGCCAGACTCATGGAACTCCGTGTTCATCAAGAACTTCAAGAAGCACCTGTCACGAGCCTATGGAGAGGGAGCATGGACACGGGGGTCGTCCCACAGTTACTAAAAACAACAGACATAGCCCCACTCCACAAAGGGGGCAGTAAAGCAACAGCAAAGAACTACAGACCGATAGCACTAACATCCCATATCATAAAAATCTTTGAAAGGGTCCTAAGAAGCAAGATCACCACCCATCTAGAAACCCATCAGTTACACAACCCAGGGCAACATGGGTTTAGAACAGGTCGCTCCTGTCTGTCTCAACTATTGGATCACTACGACAAGGTCCTAGATGCACTAGAAGACAAAAAGAATGCAGATGTAATATATACAGACTTTGCAAAAGCCTTCGACAAGTGTGACCATGGCGTAATACCGCACAAAATGCGTGATAAAGGAATAACAGGAAAAGTCGGTCGATGGATCTATAATTTTCTCACTAACAGAACACAGAGAGTAGTAATCAACAGAGTAAAGTCCGAGGCAGCTACGGTGAAAAGCTCTGTTCCACAAGGCACAGTACTCGCTCCCATCTTGTTCCTCATCCTCATATCTGACATAGACAAGGATGTCAGCCACAGCACCGTGTCTTCCTTTGCAGATGACACCCGAATCTGCATGACAGTGTCTTCCATTGCAGACACTGCAAGGCTCCAGGCGGACATCAACCAAATCTTTCAGTGGGCTGCAGAAAACAATATGAAGTTCAACGATGAGAAATTTCAATTACTCAGATATGGTAAACACGAGGAAATTAAATCTTCATCAGAGTACAAAACAAATTCTGGCCACAAAATAGAGCGAAACACCAACGTCAAAGACCTGGGTCTGGTGAGTCTGGTGAGTGGCCCGGTGGTCTGGTGGCTAAAGCTCCCGCTTCACACACGGAGGGCCCGGGTTCGATTCCCGGTGGGTGGAAATTCCGACACGTTTCCTTACACCTATTGTCCTGTTCACCTAGCAGCAAATAGGTACCTGGGTGTTAGTCGACTGGTGTGGGTCGCATCCTGGGGGACAAGATTAAGGACCCCAATGGAAATAAGTTAGACAGTCCTCGATGACGCACTGACTTTCTTGGGTTATCCTGGGTGGCTAACCCTCCGGGGTTAAAAATCCGAACGAAATCTTATCTTATCATGTCGGAGGATCTCACCTTCAAGGACCATAACATTGTATCAATCGCATCTGCTAGAAAAATGACAGGATGGATAATGAGAACCTTCAAAACTAGGGAGGCCAAGCCCATGATGACACTCTTCAGGTCACTTGTTCTATCTAGGCTGGAATATTGCTGCACACTAACAGCACCTTTCAAGGCAGGTGAAATTGCCGACCTAGAAAATGTACAGAGAACTTTCACGGCGCGCATAACGGAGATAAAACACCTCAATTATTGGGAGCGCTTGAGGTTCCTAAACCTGTATTCCCTGGAACGCAGGAGGGAGAGATACATGATTATATACACCTGGAAAATCCTAGAGGGACTAGTACCGAACTTGCACACGAAAATCACTCACTACGAAAGCAAAAGACTTGGCAGACGATGCAACATCCCCCCAATGAAAAGCAGGGGTGTCACTAGCACGTTAAGAGACCATACAATAAGTGTCAGGGGCCCGAGACTGTTCAACTGCCTCCCAGCACACATAAGGGGGATTACCAACAGGCCCCTGGCAGTCTTCAAGCTGGCACTGGACAAGCACCTAAAGTCAGTTCCGGATCAGCCGGGCTGTGGCTCGTACGTTGGTTTGCGTGCAGCCAGCAGCAACAGCCTGGTTAATCAGGCTCTGATCCACCAGGAGGCCTGGTCACAGACCGGGCTGGGGGGGCGTTGACCCCCGTAACTCTCTCCAGGTAAACTCCAGGTAAACCCACACCTGGTCAAACATGTCAAGAAATTAGAGAAAGTGCAAAGGCTTGCAACAAGACTAGTCCCAGAGCTGAGGAGTTTGTCCTAGGAGGAGAGGCTAAGGGAGGTTAAGAGAACTAGACCTGACAGTACTGTTGGACAGGAGGGACAGGGATAATGTGATAATGACATATAAAATACTGAGAGGAATTGTCAAGGTGAACAGAAAGTTTCAGAGATGTGACATAGCAACAAGGGGTCACAATTGGAAGATGTGACATAGCAACAAGGGGTCACAATTGGAAGATGTGACATAGCAACAAGGGGTCACAATTGGAAGATGTGACATAGCAACAAGGGGTCACAATTGGAAGATGTGACATAGCAACAAGGGGTCACAATTGGAAGATGAAAACTCAGATGAGTCACAGGCACGTTATGAAGTACTTCTCCAGCCATAGGCTTGTCAGGAAGTGGAATTGTCTGGAAAATGAGGGAGTGGAGGCAGGTACCATACACAGCTTTAAGGAGAAGACGTATGATCATGCTTATCGGGCAGGTAGAAAGTGAAAATAGTAGCGACCGGTGAAGAGGCGGGGCCAGGAGCTATGACTTTACCCATGAATCACAATTAAATGAGTTACGTGAATACATACACAGGAGCTATGAATCGAATCTTTCAACTACATATAGGTGTGTATGCATGTGTGTGTGTGTGTGTGTGTGTGTGTGTGTGTGTGTGTGTGTGTGTGTGTGTGTGTGTGTGTGTGTGTGTGTGTGTGTGTGTGTGTGTGTGTGTGTGTGTGGCAGATCGAAACTGGGGTTCACAAATGTTTCCTACCTGGCTGAATTAAAAGCTCTTAATTACAGGTAATTACCCTTACCCTAAACAGGGGTTAGGCTCTTCTCCATGTTTTTACTACTCACTATATCTCCCTTCACTCAACTGCTCCTCCATATATACATATACGTATATGAGGTTGGTATCCAAGGGGAAGAGAATGAAATTAGTCCCTGAGTTTACCACTCCTCCAATGTGGCGGTGTTAAGAGAAGCTTGTCTAGTGCTCTATTTAGATACCTAACTTCATGTGCCATGATAGTATAGTGTCTAGTATTCTATCTAGACACCTGACTTTATCTTCTGTCTGCCATACTCTTTGCACTCAAATGTGTTCACGTATCAAAGTTTGACACTGGAATTTTAACTGATTCCTTATCATCCATAAATGTTCTTAACTCTTTGAGTATTAATTGTGGCATTTTGTGTCAGTGGCCAGACACAGGTATGGTAGGATTGTGGATAATGGAATCGGAGTGCACCTTCTGTGAATTTCATCTCACATTGGTCTTCAAATGAATGATAGAACATGAATTTGTTAAGTTATTTGCTTTCAAAGAAAAAGTAGATTACTATCTTGGGCTGTCATCTAACAGTTTGAGAACAATAATACGAAAAGAACTTCAACTGAACCTTATTGACTTAAGACTCAGGAAGACTGACACCAGTCAGTCCATCTATCATCATTCTATCATGCAGGAGGAGCCACATGTCTATGGTTCATCCAACAAAATAAGAAGACTTATTGATGTTACTACCGCCCGGCTTTGGCTAGTTTATAAGTATCTTTGGGAGGTTAAGGGGGCCGTTAGTATACAGCAACATTCAACCTAGAGAGATCATTCGAAGACTTCCTTTATATCCGCATGGAGATTTAGTGTCCTCAATGGATAACACTATCATGTAAATTCTAGTATCGTCAGCAAAGG
>NC_091293.1:18410718-18550718 GCF_038502225.1 Cherax quadricarinatus | reverse complement strand
GCTTGCCTCCTGTTCTTCAAGTTTATCCTTTGTATGGACTGATGACGCCACTGTGTTGCGAAACGTTTCCTCAATAAAGATTCCCAAGAGTTGCACTTGTGTCTAATTTAACAACATGTCGGTTCTTTGAACCATTCATCTACAATATGACATATTTCAGAGCATAGTGCTGGTTGTCCAGATGACTTTTGTCCCGAGTAGTGACAAAAATGAGCCCAAATGGATAAACAATAGATTAAAACATCTCATTGGTCAAAAGAGAGGCATATATAGGAGTATCAAAAGAGGGGATGGGCAGTTATGAAATCAACATATTCAATTAAAGAGAGAAATAAAAAAAAAGGAATAAGAAGAGCAAAAAAAGATTATGACGCTAAAGTCGCAAGGGATTCGAAGACTAACCCAAAAGGGTTCTTTCAGGTATACATAAGTAAGATTAGGGACAAGATTGGCCCACTTAAGAGTAACTCTGGTCAGATCACTGACAGTGATAAGGAAATGTGTGAAATTTTCAATACCTACTTCCTCTCAGTTTTTACTCAGGAAGATACTAGCAGAATTCAAGAAATAATAAATTATGTAGAAACTATGCACGGTTATGGTAACTAGCGACATGGTTCTCACACAAATAGAGAAACTGAAACCTAACAACCCCCCGGCACTGATGAACTGTTTGCAAGTGTTTTCAAGGAATGTAAAGAGGAACTTAGCATACCTTTGCATACAGAAACATACAAACAGCATACAAACTGGCATGGTGCCAGACAAGTGGAAAATGGCAAATGTAATACCTATTTACAAGGCAGGTGACAGGTCCTTAACTCTGAACTATAGACCAATAAGCCTTACCTCAATTGTTGGTAAATTTATGAAATCAATAATTGCCGAAGCAATTCGTAGCCATCTTTAAACATAAGAACATAAGAAAGGAGGAACACTGCAGCAGGCCTCTTGGCCCATACTAGGCAGGTCCTTTACAGTCCATCCCACTAACAAAACATTTGCCCAACCCAATTTTAATGCTACCCAAGAAAAAATCTCTGATAACTCTATCTACTCATTTGCAAGTCCCAATCAATTCAATTCAATTCAATTCAAAGTTTATTCTCTATAAGGATTACAATGCTGAGTTTACAGAAATTTGGTTATTGTTTGGTTTACATGTAGTAAAATTGTGATTACAGAGTGTACCACTAGAACGCTTAGCATGGCTAGGCATTTCGGGCATAGTTTTATTCTTAATTGTAAAATATTACAAATTATGAGGTAAGTTGGTATTATGGCTAAGTGACTAAATACTAGTTTGTGAGTTTAGCAATGTGAATCAGATCCAACCCCTCTCACTCATGTATTTATTCAACCTAAATTTGAAACTACCCAAAGTCCTAGCCTCAATAACCCAACTAGGTAGACTGTTCCACTCATCAACTACCCTATTTCCAAACCAATACTTTCCTATGTCCTTTCTAAATCTATACTTATCTAATTTAAATCCATTACTGCTGGTTCTCTCTTGGAGAGATATCCTCAAGACCTTATTAATATCCCCTTTATTAATACCTATCTTCCACTTATACACTTCGATCAGGTCTCCCCTCATTCTTCGTCTAACAAGTGAATATAAATTAAGAGTCTTCAATTTTTCTTCATAAGGAAGATTTCTAATGCTATGTATTAATTTAGTCATCCTACGCTGAATGTTTTCTAACGAATTTATGTCCATTCTGTAATATGGAGACCAGAACTGAGCTGCATAATCTAGGTGAGGCCTTACTAATGATGTATAAAGCTGCAGTATGACCTCTGGACTTCTGTTGCTTACACTTCTTGATATAAATCCCAATAATCTATTTGCCTTATTACGTACGCTTTGGCATTGCTGTCTTAGTTTAAGGTTGCTGCTTACCATAACCCCCAAGTCCTTTTCGCAATCTGTATGGCTAAGTTCTACATTATTTAACTTATAACTTACCAGTGGTGACGTGTACTTGGAGTGGTGACGTGTACTTAGCTCTGCGAAGACCTGTTTGTGTGCTCTCTGTGAATCTGTACCAGTTTGTGTGCTCTCTGTGAATCTAAACCAGGATGCCCTCTCTTGAGCAACTTTACCAGCAGCTGAGAGAAGAGCTCAGAGTTGCTAAGATGGAGATTCGGCGATTAACGGAGGAGAACAAGAGGATTCGTAGTAATCCTCCTGTTGTGAGTCCCCAGGTTAAGAGGGGAGCTTGGTCAGTGGCCGGGCAACATGGAACCAAGCTGAGGATCAAGAAAACGGTTGGAGAGGCAGAAACAACGAGAAACCAGAAGACTACCGTGGAAACTTCCAACCCATTCTCCGTGCTACCTGACGAATGTGAGTGTTCTACTGGGAATGCCACAACGAGCACCAAAGAAGCATTGGCAGACGTGAGTGAGACATCCCTAGAAACCCCAACGAAGACCATCGAGAACGTCTTGACGAGTTCCACAAGTGAAGGTGTAGTTCTACCTAACGAATGTGAGTCGACTACTGGGAACATCATGACGGACGTCGCCAAGGAAGGTAAAAACATTGTTGTTGTTGGGGATAGCAGATTAGGTACATGAACCCGCGGTCATAGAGTCTCAAAACTCCAGCCCGTCGCGTTAGCCACTAGACCAGCTAGCCACAATAAGATTCATCCAACTAGGTATATTTCTACACCATAGGAAAGTTAGCACAGGCACCTCTGTGACCACAAATGCAAGTTTTTACAGACGAATCTCCAGCTAGCGTGGCCGTGACGAACTCTAGCTCAAGTCCCTTCACTACCTAGTTGGATGAATCTTATTGTGGCTAGCTGGTCTAGTGGCTAACGCGACGGGCTGGAGTTTTGAGACTCTATGACCGCGGGTTCAATCCCGGCCGGGGGTATGGTTTATTTGCAATCGTGTCATTACGATTTCTTAAGTCATGTTGACGGCAGTGAAGGGACTTGAGCTAGAGTTCGTCACGGCCACGCTAGCTGGAGATTCGTCTGTAAAAACTTGCATTTGTGGTCACAGAGGTGCCTGTGCTAACTTTCCTATGGTGTAGAAATATACCTAGTTGGATGAATCTTATTGTGGCTAGCTGGTCTAGTGGCTAACGCGACGGGCTGGAGTTTTGAGACTCTATGACCGCGGGTTCAATCCCGGCCGGGGGTATGGTTTATTTGCAATCGTGTCATTACGATTTCTTAAGTCGTCCTGCCTGTTCCTCGACCGATTTGATTCTCCTCATTAACTTCACATCATCTGCAAACAAGGACACTTCTGAGTCTATCCCTTCCGTTATGTCATTCGCATATACTAAAAAAAGCACTGGTCCTAGGACTGACCCCTGTGGAACCCCGCTTGTCACAGGCGCCCACTCTGATACCTCGTCACATACCATGACTCGTTGTTGCCTCCCTGTCAGGTATTCTCTGATCCATTGCAGTGCCTTTCTTGTTATGTGTGCCTGATCCTCTAGCTTTCCAATTAACCTCTTGTGAGGAACTGTGCCGAAGGCCTTCTTGCAATCCAAAAAAATGCAGTCTATCCACCTGTCTCTCTCTTGTCTTACTTCTGTAACCTTGTCATAAAACTCCAGTAGGTTTGTGATATAGGATTTTCCTTCCCTGAAACCATGTTGGTTGTCGATTATACGTTTGTTTCTTTCCAGGCGCTCCACCACTCTCCTCCTGATGATCTTCTCCATGACTTTGCATACTATACACATTGGTGGCTCTGGTCTGTAGTTTAATGCCTCGTGTCTGTCTCTTTTTTTTAAAAATTGGGACTACATTTGCTATCTTCCATACCTCAGGCAGTCGCCCAGTTTCAGTGGATGTGTTGAAGATCTTTGTTAGTTTCACACACAGCATCTCTGCTCCCTCTCTAAGGACCCATGGAGAGATGTTGCCGGTCGCACCGCCTTTGAGGTATCAAGTTCACATAGCAGCTTCTTCACCTCCTCCTCGGTTATGTGTGTGTGTGTGTGTGTGTGTGTGTGTGTGTGTGTGTGTGTGTGTGTGTGTGTGTGTGTGTGTGTGTGTAAGTTGCTATCAGGTGAAGAACGTTCAGAAATAGACCATCATCAGTTAATGGAAGAATATGCTGACACAATCATCCGGTGCACCATCAAGCTGACCGCTCGCAGAGAAGCAATGTTAGTGGTAGTGGTGGTGATGGTGGTAGTGAGAGTAGTGGTGATGGTGGTAGTAATGTTAGTGGTAGTAGTTGTGGTGTTAGTGGTAGAAGTGGTAGTGATGGAGGTAGTAGTTGTGGTGTTAGTGGTAGTAGTGGTGATGGGGGTAGTAGTTGTGGTGTTAGTGGTAGTAGTGGTAGTGATGGAGGTAGTAGTTGTGGTGTTAGTGGTAGCAGTTGTGATGGGGGTAGTAGTTGTGGTGTTAGTGGTAGTAGTGGTGATGGGGTAGTAGTTGTGGTGTTAGTGGTAGTAGTGGTAGTGATGGAGGTAGTAGTTGTGGTGTTAGTGGTAGTAGTGGTAGTGATGGAGGTAGTAGTTGTGGTGTTAGTGGTAGTAGTGGTGATGGGGGTAGTAGTTGTGGTGTTAGTGGTAGTAGTGGTAGTGATGGAGGTAGTAGTTGTGGTGTTAGTGGTAGTAGTGGTAGTGATGGAGGTAGTAGTTGTGGTGTTAGTGGTAGCAGTTGTGATGGGGTAGCAGTTGTGGTGTTAGTGGTAGTAGTGGTGATAGGGTAGTAGTTGTGGTGTTAGTGGTAGTAGTGGTAGTGATGGAGGTAGTAGTTGTGGTGTTAGTGGTAGTAGTTGTGATGGGGTAGTAGTTGTGGTGTTAGTGGTAGTAGTGGTAGTGATGGAGGTAGTAGTTGTGGTGTTAGTGGTAGCAGTTGTGATGGGGTAGCAGTTGTGGTGTTAGTGGTAGTAGTGGTGATGGAGTAGTAGTTGTGGTGTTAGTGGTAGTAGTGGTAGTGATGGAGGTAGTAGTTGCGGTGTTAGTGGTAGTAGTTGTGATGGGGTAGTAGTTGTGGTGTTAGTGGTAGTAGTGGTGATGGGGGTAGTAGTTGTGGTGTTAGTGGTAGTAGTGGTAGTGATGGAGGTAGTAGTTGTGGTGTTAGTGGTAGTAGTGGTAGTGATGGAGGTAGTAGTTGTGGCGTTAGTGGCAGTAGTTGTGATGGGGTAGTAGTTGTGGTGTTAGTGGTAGTAGTAGTAGTGATGGTGGTAGTAGTTGTGGTGTTAGTGGTAGTAGTGGTAGTAGTGGTGATGGGAGCAGTAGTTGTGGTGTAAGTGATAGTAGTGGTAGTGATGGTAGTAGTAGATGTGGTGTTAGTGGTAGTAGTAGTAGTGATGGTGGTAGTAGTTGTGGTGTTAGTGGTAGTAGTGGTGATGGGGGTAGTAGTTATGGTGTTAGTGGTAGTAGTGGTAGTGATGGTGGTAGTAGTTGTGGTGTTAGTGGTAGTAGTCGTGATGGGGGTAGTAGTTGTGGTCTTAGTGATAGTAGTGGTAGTGATGGTGGTAGTAGTTGTGGTGTTAGATGGTAGTAGTGGTGATGAGGTAGTAGTTGTGGTGTTAGTGGTAATAGCGGTAGTGATTGTGGTAGTAGTTGCGGTGTTAGTGGTAGTAGTTGTGATGGGGTAGTAGTTGTAGAGTTAGAGCTAGTAGTGCTAGTGACAGTGGTAGTAGTTGTGGTGTTAGTAGTAGTAGTGGTGGTAGTCACAGAGGTAGTAGTGATGATAGTCGTAATAGTAGTGGTGACAGTGGTGATAACAATAGTGGTGATAATGGTGGTAGTGATTTCGATATTGGTAGTATTAGTGGAAGTGATAATGGTAGTAATAGTGGTAGTGATAGTAGTTATAGTGGTTATAGTAGTAGTAATACATCATTTAATTCTCCTAAGTTGAAACACAATAGGTACTATCCTAGTACTATGATGCAACATAACAGGTACTATCCTAGTACTATGATGCAACATAACAGGTACTATCCTAGTACTATGATGCAACATAACAGGTACTATCCTAGTACTAATGATGCAGCATAACAGGTACTATCCTAGTACTATGATGCAACATAACAGGTACTATCCTAGTACTATGATGCAACATAACAGGTACTATCCTAGTACTATGATGCAACATAACAGGTACTATCCTAGTACTAATGATGCAGCATAACAGGTACTATCCTAGTACTATGATGCAACATAACAGGTACTATCCTAGTACTATGATGCAACATAACAGGTACTATCCTGGTACTATGATGCAACATAACAGGTACTGTCCTAGTACTATGATGCAACATAGCAGGTACTATCCTGGTATTATGATGCAACATAACAGGTACTATCCTGGTACTATGATGCAACATAACAGGTACTATCCTAGTACTATGATGCAACATAACAGGTACTATCCTAGTACTATGATGCAACATAACAGGTACTATCCTGGTACTATGATGCAACATAACAGGTACTGTCCTAGTACTATGATGCAACATAACAGGTGCTATCCTAGTACTAAGCAACATAGCAGGTACTATCCTAGTACTATGATGAAACATAACAGGTACTATCCTGGTACTATGATGCAACATAACAGGTACTGTCCTAGTACTATGATGCAACACAACAGGTACTATCCTAGTACTATGATGCAACAAAACAGGTACTATCCTAGTACTATGATGCAACATAACAGGTACTATCCTAGTACTATGATGCAGCATAACAGGTACTATCCTAGTATTATTATGCAACACAACAGGTACTATCCTAGTACTATGATGCAACATAACAGGTACTATCCTAGTACTATGACGCAACATAACAGATACTATCCTAGTACAATGATGCAACATAGCAGGTACTATCCTAGTACTATGATGCAACATAACAGGTACTATCCTAGTACTATGATGCAGCATAACAGGTACTATCCTAGTACTATGATGCAGCATAACAGGTACTATCCTAGTACTATGATGCAGAAGAACAGGTACTATCCTAGTACTATGATGCAACATAACAGGTACTATCCTAGTACTATGATGCAACATAACATGTACTATCCTAGTACTATGATGCAACATAACAGGTACTATCCTAGTATTATGATGCAACATAACAGGTACTATCCTTGTACTATGATGCAGCAGAACAGGTACTATCCTAGTACTATGATGCAACATAACAGGTACTATCCTAGTACTATGATGCAACATAACAGGTACTATCCTAGTACTATGATGCAACATAACAGGTACTATCCTAGTACTATGATGCAACATAACAGGTACTATCCTAGTACTATGATGCAACATATCAGGCACTATCCTAGTACTATGATGTAACATAACAGGTACTATCCTAGTACTATGATGCAACATAACAGGTACTATCCTAGTATTATGATGCAACATAACAGGTACTATCCTAGTACTATGATGCAACATAACAGGTACTATCCTAGTACTAATGATGCAGCATAACAGGTACTATTCTAGTACTATGATGCAACATAAAAGGTACTATCCTAGTACTATGATGCAACATAACAGGTACTATCCTAGTACTGTGTTGCAACATAACAGGTACTATCCTGGTATTATGATGCAACATAACAGGTACTGTCCTAGTACTATGATGCAACATAACAGGTACTATCCTGGTAATATGATGCAACATAACACGTACTATCCTGGTACTATGATGCAACATAACAGGTACTGTCCTAGTACTATGATGCAACATAACAGGTACTATCCTAGTACTATGATGCAACATAACAGGTACTATCCTGGTACTATGATGCAACATAACAGGTACTGTCCTAGTACTATGACGCAACATAACAGGTACTATCCTAGTACTATGATGCAACATAACAGGTACTATCCTAGTACTATGATGCAACATAACAGGTACTATCCTGGTACTATGATGCAACATAACAGGTACTGTCCTAGTACTATGATTCAACACAACAGGTACTATCCTAGTACTATGATGCAACATAACAGGTACTATCCTAGTACTATGATGCAACATAACAGGTACTATCCTAGTACTATGATGCAGCATAACAGGTACTATCCTAGTACTATTATGCAACACAACAGGTACTATCCTAGTACTATGATGCAACATAACAGTTACTATCCTAGTACTATGATGCAACATAACAGGTACTATGATGCAACATAACAGGTACTATCCTAGTACTATGATGCAACATAACAGGTACTATCCTAGTACTATGATGCAGCATAACAGGTACTATCCTAGTACTATGATGCAGCAGAACAGGTACTATCCTAGTACTATGATGCAACATAACAGGTACTATCCTAGTACTATGATGCACCATAACAGGTACTATCCTAGTACTATGATGCAACATAACAGGTACTATCCTAGTACTATGATGCAACATAACAGGTACTATCCTAGTACTATGATGCAACATAACAGGTACTATCCTAGTACTATGATGCAACATAACAGGTGCTATCCTAGCACTATGATGCAACATAACAGGTACTATCCTAGTACTATGATGCACCATAACAGGTACTATCCTAGTACTATGATGCAACATAACAGGTACTATCCTAGTACTATGATGCAACATAACAGGTACTATCCTAGTAGTATGGTGCAGCAGAACAGGTACTATCCTAGTACTATGATGCAACATAACAGGTACTATCCTAGTACTATGATGCAACATAACAGGTACTATCCTAGTACTATGATGCAACATAACAGGTACTATCCTAGTACTATGATGCACCATAACAGGTACTATCCTAGTACTAATGATGCAGCATAACAGGTACTATCCTAGTACTATGATGCAACATAACAGGTACTATCCTAGTACTAATGATGCAGCATAACAGGTACTATTCTAGTACTATGATGCAACATAACAGGTACTATCCTAGTACTATGATGCAACGTAACAGGTACTATCCTAGTACTATGATGCAACATAACAGGTACTATCCTAGTACTATGATGCAACATTACAGGTACTATCCTAGTACTATGATGCAACATAACAGGTACTGTCCTAGTACTATGATGCAACATTACAGGTACTATCCTAGTACTATGATGCAACTTAACAGGTACTATCCTAGTACTATGATGCAACATTACAGGTACTATCCTAGTACTATGATGCAACATAACACGTACTATCCTAGTACTATGATGCAACATTACAGGTACTATCCTAGTACTACGACGGAACATAACAGGTACTATCCTAGTACTATGATGCAACATAACAGGTTCTGTCCTAGTTCTATGATGTACCATAACAGGTACTATCCTAGTACTATGATGCAGCATAACAGATACTATCCTAGTACTATGATGCAACATAACAGGTACTGTCCTAGTACTATGATGTACCATAACAGGTACTATCCTAGTACTATGATGCAGCATAACAGATACTATCCTAGTACTGCGATACAACATTACAGGTACTGTCCTAGAACTGCGATACAACATTACAGGTACTGTCCTAGTACTATGATGCAACATAACAGGTACTATCCTAGTACTGCGATACAACATTACAGGTACTATCCTAGTACTGCGATACAACATTACAGGTACTATCCTGGTACTGCGATACAACATTACAGGTACTATCCTAGTACTGCGATACAACATTACAGGTACTATCCTAGTACTGAGACACAACATAACAGGTACTATCCTAGTACTGCGATACAACATTACAGGTACTATCCTAGTACTGCGATACAACATTACAGGTACTATCCTAGTACTGCGATACAACATTACAGGTACTATCCTAGTACTATGATACAACATAACAGGTACTATCCTAGTACTGCGATACAACATTACAGGTACTATCCTAGTACTATGATACAACATAACAGGTACTATCCTAGTACTGCGATACAACATTACAGGTACTATCCTAGTACTGCGATACAACATTACAGGTACTATCATAGTACTGCGATACAACATTACAGGTACTATCCTAGTACTATGATACAACATAACAGGTACTATCCTGGTACTATTCTCGTACTATCCTGGTACTATCCTGGTACTATCCTGTACTATCCTGGTACTATCCTGGTACTATCCTGTACTATCCTGGTACTATCCTGGTACTATCCTGGCACTATGATGCAAAGCAACAAGTACTATCCTGGTACTATCCTAGTACTACCCTGGCACTATGATGCAACATAAGAGGTACTATCCTGCCACTATGATGCAACATAAGAGGTACTATCCTGCCATTATGATGCAACGTAAAAGGTACTACCCTGGTACTATCCTGGAACTATGATGCAACATAACAGGTACTATTCTGGTACTATCCTGGTACTACCCTGATACTATCCTGGTACTATGATGCAACATAATAGGTACTATCCGGATACTATCCTGGTACTATCCTGAAACTATCCTGGCACTATGATGCAACATAATAGGTATTATCCTGGTACAATCCTGGAACTATCCTAGCACTATGATGCAACATAATAGGTACTATCCTGGTACTATCCTGGTACTATGATGAAACATAACAGGTACTATCCTGGTACGATCCTGGTACTGTCCTGGAACTATCCTGGCACTATGTTGCAACATAACAGGTACTATTCTCGTACTATCCTGGTACTATCCTGTCACTATGATGAAACATAACAGGTACTATCCTGGTACTATGATGCAACATAACAGATACTACCCTGGTACCATCCTGGTACTAACCTGGTACTATGATGCAACATAACAGATACTACCCTGGTACCATCCTGGTACTAACCTGGTACTATCCTGGCACTATCCTGGTACTATCCTGTTACTACCCTGGTACTATCCTGTTACTATACTGGTACTATCCTGGTATTATACTGGAACTATCCTCGTACTATCCTGGTACTACCCTGGTACTATCCTGGTACTATCCTGGTAAAATCCTGCTACTACCCTGGTACTATCCTAGTACTATCCTTGTACCATCCTGGTACTATCCTAGTACTATCCTGGTACTACCCTGGTACTATCCTGGTACTATCCTGGTACTATCCTGGTACTATCCTGGTACTACCCTGGTACTATCCCGGTACTATCCTGGTACCATCCTGGCACTATCCTGGTACAATCCTTGTACTATCCTGGTACTATCCTGGTACTATCCTGGTACTATCCTGGTATTATCCTGGCACTATCCTGGTACCACCCTGGTACTATCCTGGTACTATACTGGTACTATCCTGGTATTATACTGGTACTATCCTAGTAAAATCCTGCTACTCCCCTGGTTCTATCCTTGTACCATCCTGGCACTATCCTGGTACTATCCTTGTACTATCCTGGAACAATCCTGGTAATATCCTGGTACTATCCTGGTACTATCCTGGTACTATCCTGGTACTATCCTGGAACTATCCTGGTACTATCCTGGAACTATCCTGGAACTATCCTGGTAATATCCTGGTACTATCCTGGTATTATCCTGGCACTATCCTGGTACTACCCTGGTACTATCCTGGTAATATCCTGGTACTATCGTGGAACTATCCTGGTACTATTCTGGTACAATCCTGGTACTATCCTGGTACTATCCTGCTACTCCCCTGGTTCTATCCTTGTACCATCCTGGGACTATCCTGGTACTATCCTGGAACTATCCTGGAACTATCCTGGTACTATCCTGGAACTATCCTGGTACTATCCTGGTACTATCCTGGTACTATCCTGGTACTATCCTGCTACTATCCTGCTACACCCCTGGTTCTATCCTTGTACCATCCTGGTACTATCCTGGAACTATCCTGGAACTATCCTGGTACTATCCTGGTACTATCCTGGTACTATCCTGGTAATATCCTGGTACTATCCTGGTAATATCCTGGTACTATCCTGGTACTATCCTGGTACTATCCTGGTACTATCCTGGAAGTATCCTTATAATATCCTGGTACTATCCTGGTACTATCCTGGTAATATCCTGGTACTATCCTGGTACTATCCTGGTACTATCCAGGAACTATCCTGAAACTATACTGGTACTATCCTGGTACTATCCTGGTACTATCCTGGTACTATCCTGGTACTATCCTGGTAATATCCTGGTACTATCCTGGTACTATCCTGGAACTATCCTGGTACTATCCTGGTACTATCCTGGTACTATCCTGGCACTATCCTGGTACTATCCCGTACTCTCCTGGAACTATCCTGGTACTATCCTGGTACTATCCTGGTACTATCCTGGTAATATCCTGGTACTATCCTGGAACTATCCCGGAACTATCCTGGTACTATCCTGGTACTATCCTGGTACTATCCTGGTACTATCCTGGTAATATCCTGGTACTATCCTGGAACTATCCTGGTACTATCCTGGTACTATCCTGGTACTATCCTGGTAATATCCTGGTACTATCCTGGAACTATCCTGGTACTATCCTGGTACTATCCTGGTACTATCCTGGTACTATCCTGGTAATATCCTGGTACTATCCTGGTACTATCCTGGTACTATCCTCGTACTATCCTGGTAATATCCTGGTACTATCCTGGAACTATCCTGGTAATATCCTGGTACTATCCTGGTATTATCCTGGCACTATCCTGGTACTACCCTGGTACTATCCTGGTAATATCCTGGTACTATCGTGGAACTATCCGGGTACTATCCTGGTACAATCCTGGTACTATCCTGGTACTATCCTGCTACTCCCCTGGTTCTATCCTTGTACCATCCTGGGACTATCCTGGTACTATCCTGGAACTATCCTGGAACTATCCTGGTACTATCCTGGAACTATCCTGGTACTATCCTGGTACTATCCTGGTACTATCCTGGTACTATCCTGCTACTATCCTGCTACTCCCCTGGTTCTATCCTTTTACCATCCTGGTACTATCCTGGAACTATCCTGGAACTATCCTGGTACTATCCTGGTACTATCCTGGTACTATCCTGGTAATATCCTGGTACTATCCTGGTAATATCCTCATAATATCCTGGTACTATCCTGGTACTATCCTGGTACTATCCTTATAATATCCTGGTACTATCCTGGTACTATCCTGGTAATATCCTGGTACTATCCTGGTACTATCCTGGTACTATCCTGGAACTATCCTGAAACTATACTGGTACTATCCTGGTACTATCCTGGTACTATCCTGGTACTATCCTGGTACTATCCTGGTAATATCCTGGTACTATCCTGGAACTATCCTGGTACTATCCTGGTACTATCCTGGTACTATCCTGGTACTATCCTGGCACTATCCTGGTACTATCCCGTACTCTCCTGGAACTATCCTGGTACTATCCTGGTACTCTCCTGGTACTATCCTGGTAATATCCTGGTACTATCCTGGAACTATCCCGGAACTATCCTGGTACTATCCTGGTACTATCCTGGTACTATCCTGGTACTATCCTGGTAATATCCTGGTACTATCCTGGAACTATCCTGGTACTATCCTGGTACTATCCTGGTACTATCCTGGTAATATCCTGGTACTATCCTGGAACTATCCTGGTACTATCCTGGTACTATCCTGGTACTATCCTGGTACTATCCTGGTAATATCCTGGTACTATCCTGGTACTATCCTGGTACTATCCTCGTACTATCCTGGTAATATCCTGGTACTATCCTGGAACTATCCTGGTAATATCCTGGTACTATCCTGGTATTATCCTGGCACTATCCTGGTACTACCCTGGTACTATCCTGGTAATATCCTGGTACTATCGTGGAACTATCCGGGTACTATCCTGGTACAATCCTGGTACTATCCTGGTACTATCCTGCTACTCCCCTGGTTCTATCCTTGTACCATCCTGGGACTATCCTGGTACTATCCTGGAACTATCCTGGAACTATCCTGGTACTATCCTGGAACTATCCTGGTACTATCCTGGTACTATCCTGGTACTATCCTGGTACTATCCTGCTACTATCCTGCTACTCCCCTGGTTCTATCCTTTTACCATCCTGGTACTATCCTGGAACTATCCTGGAACTATCCTGGTACTATCCTGGTACTATCCTGGTACTATCCTGGTAATATCCTGGTACTATCCTGGTAATATCCTCATAATATCCTGGTACTATCCTGGTACTATCCTTATAATATCCTGGTACTATCCTGGTACTATCCTGGTAATATCCTGGTACTATCCTGGTACTATCCTGGTACTATCCTGGAACTATCCTGAAACTATACTGGTACTATCCTGGTACTATCCTGGTACTATCCTGGTACTATCCTGGTACTATCCTGGAACTATCCTGGTACTATCCTGGTACTATCCTGGTACTATCCTGGTACTATCCTGGCACTATCCTGGTACTATCCCGTACTCTCCTGGAACTATCCTGGTACTATCCTGGTACTCTCCTGGTACTATCCTGGTAATATCCTGGTACTATCCTGGAACTATCCCGGAACTATCCTGGTACTATCCTGGTACTATCCTGGTACTATCCTGGTACTATCCTGGTAATATCCTGGTACTATCCTGGAACTATCCTGGTACTATCCTGGTACTATCCTGGTACTATCCTGGTAATATCCTGGTACTATCCTGGAACTATCCTGGAACTATCCTGGTACTATCCTGGTACTATCCTGGTACTATCCTGGTACTATCCTGGTAATATCCTGGTACTATCCTGGATAGATCCTGGTAATATCCTGGTACTATCCTGGTACTATCCTGGTAATATCCTGGTACTATCCTGGTACTATCCTGGTACTATCCTGGTACTATCCTCGTACTATCCTGGTAATATCCTGGTACTATCCTGGAACTATCCTGGTAATATCCTCGTACTATCCTGGTATTATCCTGGTAATATTTTGGAACTATCCTGGTAATATCCTGGTACTATCCTGGCACTATCCTGGAACTATCCTGGTAATATCCTGGTACTATCCTGGTACTATCCTGGAAGTATCCTGGTACTATCCTGGTACTATCCTGGTAATATCCTGGTACTATCCTGGAACTATCCTGGTAATATCCTGGTACTATCCTGGTACTATCCTGGTAATATCCTGGAACTATCCTGGTAATATCCTGGTACTATCCTGGAACTATCCTGGAACTATCCTGGTAATATCCTGGTACTATCCTGGTAATATCCTGGTAATATCCTGGAACTATCCTGGTACTATCCTGGTACTATCCTGGTACAATCCTGGTAATATCCTGGTACTATCCTGGCAATATCCTGGTAATATCCTGGTACTATCCTGGTCATATCCTGGTACTATCCTGGAACTATCCTGGTAATATCCTGGTAATATCCTGGTAATATCCTGGTACTATCCTGGTAATATCCAGGTAATATCCTGGTAATATCCTGGTACTATCCTGGTAATATCCTGGTAATATCCTGGTAATATCCAGGTAATATCCTGGTAATATCCTGGTAATATCCTGGTAATATCCTGGTACTATCCTGGTAATATCCTGGTAATATCCTGGTACTATCCTGGTAATATCCTGGTACTATCCTGGTAATATCCTGGTAATATCCTGGTAATATCCTGGTACTATCCTGGTAATATCCTGGTAATATCCTGGTACTATCCTGGTACTATGCTGGTACTATCCTGGTAATATCCTGGTAATATCCTGGTACTATCCTGGTAATATCCTGGTACTATCCTGGTAATATCCTGGTACTATCCTGGTAATATCCTGGTAATATCCTGGTAATATCCTGGTACTATCCTGGTACTATCCTGGTAATATCCTGGTACTATCCTGGTACTATCCTGGTACTATCATGGTACTATCCTGGTACTATCCTGGTACTATCCTGGTACTATCCTGGTACTATCCTGGCAATATCCTGGTACTATCCTGGTCATATCCTGGTAATATCCTGGTAATATCCTGGTAATATCCTGGTAATATCCTGGTACTATCCTGGTAATATCCTGGTACTATCCTGGTAATATCCTGGTACTATCCTGGCAATATCCTGGTACTATCCTGGTCATACCCTGGTAATATCCTGGTAATATCCTGGTAATATCCTGGAACTATCCTGGTAATATCCTGGTAATATCCTGGTAATATCCTGGTACTATCCTGGTCATATCCTGGTACTATCCTGGTACTATCCTGGTACTATCCTGGTACTATCCTGGTAACATCCTGGTACTATCCTGGCAATATCCTGGTACTATCCTGGTACTATCCTGGTGCTATGCTGGTACTATCCTGGTAATATCCTGGTAATATGCTGGTACTATCCTTGTAATATCCTGGTACTATCCTGGTAATATCCTGGTACTATCCTGGTACTATCCTGGTGCTATGCTGGTACTATTCTGGTAATATCCTGGTAATATGCTGGTACTATCCTGGTAATATCCTGGTAATATCCTGGTACTATCCTGGTACTATCCTGGTAATATCCTGGTACTATCCTGGTACTATCCTGGTACTATGCTGGTACTATCCTGGTAATATCCTGGTAATATCCTGGTACTACCCTGGTAATATCCTGGTACTATCCTGGTAATATCCTGGTACTATCCTGGTAATATCCTGGTAATATCCTGGTACTATCCTGGTACTATCCTGGTACTATCCTGGTACTATCCTGGTAATATCCTGGTACTATCCTGGTACTATCCTGGTACTATCCTGGTACTATCCTGGTAATATCCTGGTACTATCCTGGCAATATCCTGGTACTATCCTGGTCATATCCTGGTAATATCCTGGTAATATCCTGGTAATATCCTGGTAATATTCTGGTAATATCCTGGTAATATCCAGGTAATATCCTGGTAATATCCTGGTAATATCCTGGTACTATCCTGGTAATATCCTGGTACTATCCTGGTACTATCCTGGTAATATCCTGGTAATATCCTGGTACTATCCTGGTAATATCCTGGTACTATCCTGGTACTATCCTGGTACTATCCTGGTAATATCCTGGTACTATCCTGGTACTATCCTGGTACTATCCTGGTACTATCCTGGTAATATCCTGGTACTATCCTGGAACTATCCTGGTACTATCCTGGTACTATCCTGGTACTATCCTGGTAATATCCTGGTACTATCCTGGTAATATCCTGGTACTATCCTGGTACTATCCTGGTGATATCCTGGTACTATCCTGGTACTATCCTGGTACTATCCTGGTACTATCCTGGTAATATCCTGGTACTATCCTGGTACTATCCTGGTACTATCCTGGTAATATCCTGGTACTATCCTGGTACTATCCTGGTACTATCCTGGTAATATCCTGGTACTATCCTGGTACTATCCTGGTACTATCCTGGTACTATCCTGGTAATATCCTGGTACTATCCTGGTACTATCCTGGTAATATCCTGGTACTATCCTGGTACTATCCTGGTACTATCCTGGTAATATCCTGGTACTATCCTGGTACTATCCTGGTACTATCCTGGTACTATCCTGGTACTATCCTGGTACTATCCTGGAACTATCCTGGTACTATCCTGGTACTATCCTGGTACTATCCTGGTACTATCCTGGTAATATCCTGGTACTATCCTGGTAATATCCTGGTACTATCCTGGTACTATCCTGGTACTATCCTGGTACTATCCTGGTACTATCCTGGAACTATCCTGGTACTATCCTGGTAATATCCTGGTACTATCCTGGAACTATCCTGGTACTATCCTGGTAATATCCTGGTACTATCCTGGTACTATCCTGGTAATATCCTAGTACTATCCTGGTAATATCCTGGTACTATCCTGGTACTATCCTGGTACTATCCTGGTACTATCCTGGTACTATCCTGGAACTATCCTGGTACTATCCTGGTAATATCCTGGTACTATCCTGGAACTATCCTGGTACTATCCTGGTAATATCCTGGTACTATCCTGGTACTATCCTGGTACTATCCTGGAACTATCCTGGTACTATCCTGGTACTATCCTGGTACTATCCTGGTACTATCCTGGTACTATCCTGGAACTATCCTGGTACTATCCTGGTAATATCCTGGTACTATCCTGGAACTATCCTGGTACTATCCTGGTAATATCCTGGTACTATCCTGGTACTATCCTGGTACTATCCTGGTACTATCCTGGTACTATCCTGGAACTATCCTGGTACTATCCTGGTAATATCCTGGTACTATCCTGGTACTATCCTGGTACTATCCTGGTACTATCCTGGTACTATCCTGGTACTATCCTGGTACTATCCTGGTACTGTAACTCATCAAACACTAAGTCGTTCAGAACGGATAAAGTGAAATATACTTAGCGAGGTTTAACGACAATCATAATTTCACAAAATTTTACACGTAAAATGTTGGAACTTTCTCCAACATTGCTGAGTCAAATTTGATCCAACACTGCTGAGTCAAACTTTCTCCAACACTGCTGAGTCAAATTTGCTCCAACACTGCTGAATTAAATTTGCTCCAATGCTGCTGAGTCAAACTTGCTCCAACATTGCTGAGTCAAACTTGCTCCAACACTGCTGAGCCAAACATCATCCAACACTGTAGAGTCAAAATTGCTCCAACACTACTGAGACAAATTTGCTCCAACACTGCAGAGTCAAACTTCCTAAAAAACTGCTGAATCAAACTTCCTCCAACACTGCTGACTCAAAGTTACTTCACCACCCCTGAGTCAAACTTGCTCCAACACTGCTGAGACAAACTTGCTCCAACACTGCTGAGTCAATCCTGCTCCAACACTGCTGAGTCAAATCATCTCCAACGCTGCTGAGTCAAACCTACTCCAACACTGCTGCATCATATCTGCTGCAACACTGATAACTCAAGCCTGCTCCAACACTGCTGAGTAAAACCTGCTGCAACAATCCTGAGTCAAACCTGATCCAAGAATGCTGAGTCAAACCTGCTGCAACACTGCTGAGCCAAACCTGCTGCAACACTGCCAAAACAAACCTGCTTCAACACTGTTGAGTCAAACTTCCTCCAACACTGCTGAGTTAAACTTCCCAAAACTCTGTTGAGTCACATTTGCTCCAACACTGCTGAGTCAAAGTTACTCCAACACTCCTGAGTCAAACTTGCTCCAACACTGCTGAGTCAAATCATCTCCAACGCTCCTGAGTCAAACCTCCTCCAACACTGCTGAGTCAAACATCCTCCAACACTGCTCAGTCAAGCTTCCACCAAAACTGCTGAGTCAAACTTCTTCCAACACAGCTGAGTCAAACTACGTCCAACACTGCGGAGTCAAACTTCCTCCAACAATGCCGAGTCAAACTAGCTCCAACACTGCCGAGTCAAACTTACTCCAACACTGCTGAGTCAAACTTGCTCCAACACTGCTAAGTCAAACTTGATCCAACACTGCTGAGTCAAACTTACTACAACACTGCCGAGTCAAACTTCCTCCAATACTGCTGAGTCAAACTTGCTCCAACACTGCTGAGTCAAACTTGCTCCAACACTGCTGAGTCAAACTTGATCCAACACTGCTGAGTCAAACTTACTCCAACACTGCCGAGTCAAACTTCATCCAACACTGTTGAATCAAACTTCCTCCAACACTGCTGAGTCAAACTTCCCAAAACTCTGCTGAGTCACATTTGCTCCATCACTGCTGAGTCAAACTTCCTCCAACATTTCTGAGTCAAATTTGCTCCAACACTGCTGAGTCAAACTTCTTCCAACACTGCTTAGTCAAACCTGCTCAAATACTGCTGAGTCAAAATTTCTCCAACAATGCAGAGTCAAATCTGCTCCAACACTGCTGAGTCAAACTTGCTCCAACACTGCTGAGTAAATCTTGCTCCAACACTGTTGAGTCAAATTTGATCCAACACTGCTGAGTCAAACTTCCTCCAACACCGCTGAGTCAAATTTCCTCCAACATTGCTGAGTCAAACTCCCTCCAACACCGCTGAGTCAAACTGGCTCCAACAATGCTGAGTCAAACCTGCACCAAGACTGCTGAGTCAAACTTTCTCTAACAATGCTGAGTCAAATCTGATCCAACAATGCTGAGTCAAACTTGCTCCAACACTGCTGAGTCAATCCTGCTGCAACACTGCTGAGTCAATCCTGATCCAACACTGCTGAGTCAAACCTGCTGCAACACTGTTGAATCAAACCTGCTGGAACACTGCTAAGTCACACCTGATCCAATACTGCTGAGACAAACCTTATGCAACACTGCTGAGTAAAACCTACTCCAAGACTGCTGAGTCAAACCAGCTGCAACACTGCTGAGTCAAATTCGCTCCAACACTGATGAGTCAAACATCCTCCAACACTACTGAGTCAACCTTCCTCCAATGCTGCTGAGTCAAACTTGCTCCAACACTGGAAAGTCAAACTTGCTCCAACACGGCTGAGTCAAACTTGCTCCAACACTGCTGAGTCAAATTTGCTGCAACACTGCTGAGTCTAACTTCCTCCAACACTGCTGAGTCTAACTTTCTCCAACACTGTTTACACAAACTTGCTCCACTACTGTTGAGTCAAACCTACACCAACACTGCTGAGTCAAACTTCCTCCAACACTGTTGAGTCAAACTTGCTCTTCTACTGCTGAGTCAAACTTGCTCCAACACTGCTGAGTCAAAGTTCTTCCAACACTGCTGAGTCAAATTTGCTCCAATACTGTGGACTCAAGCCTGCTGCAACACTGGTGAGTCAAACTTGCTGCAACACTGGTGAGTCAAACTTGCTGCAACACTGCTGAGTCAAACTTGCTCCAATACTGTGGACTCAAGCCTGCTGCAACACTGCTGAGTCAAACTTGCTGCAACACTGCTGAGTCAAACTTGCTCCAACACTGCTGAGTCAAACTTCCTCCAACACTGCTGAGTCAAACTTCCTCCAACACTGCTGAGTCGAACTTCTTCCAACACTGCTAAATAAAACTTCCTCGAACACTGCTGAGTCAATCCTGCTCCAACGCTGCTGAGTCAAATCTGCTGCAGCACTGCTGAATCAAACCTGCGGCAAAAGTGCTGAGTCAAATCTGCTGCAACACTGCTGAGTCAAACTTCCTTCAACACTGCTGAGTCAAACCTGCTGCAACACTGCTGAGTCAAACCTCCTGCAACACTGCTGAGTCAAACCTCCTGCAACACTGCTGAGTCAAACCTGCGGCAACACTGCTGAGTCAACCCTGCTGCAACACTGCTGAGTCAAACCTCCTGCAACACTGCTGAGTCAAACCTGCGGCAACACTGCTGAGTCAACCCTGCTGCAACACTGCTGAGTCAAACCTCCTGCAACACTGCTGAGTCAAACCTCCTGCAACACTGCTGAGTCAAACCTGCTGCAACACTGCTGAGTCAACCCTGCTGCAACACTGCTGAGTCAAACCTGCTGCAACACTGCTGAGTCAACCCTGCTGCAACACTGCTGAGTCAAACCTGCTGCAACACTGCTGCGTCAAACCTGCTGCAACACTGTTGAGTCAAACCTGCTGCAACACTGCTGAGTCAAACCTGCTGCAACACTGCTGCGTCAAACCTGCGGCAACACTGCTGAGTCAAACCTGCGGCAACACTGCTGAGTCAAACCTGCGGCAACACTGCTGCGTCAAACCTGCGGCAACACTGCTGAGTCAAACCTGCGGCAACACTGCTGCGTCAAACCTGCGGCAACACTGCTGCGTCAAACCTGCGGCAGCACTGCTGAGTAAAACTTCCTCCAACACTGCTGAGTCAAACTTGCTCCAACACTGCTGAGTCAAACTTGCTCCAACACTGCTGAGTCAAACTTGCTCCAACACTGCTGAGTCAAACTTGCTCCAACACTGCTGAGTCAAACTTCCTCCAACACTGCTGAGTCAAACTTCCTCCAACACTGCTGAGTCAAACCTGCTCCAACACTGCTGAGTCAAACCTGCTCCAACAATGCTGAGTCTAACTTGCTCCAACACTGATGAGTCAAACTTGCTCCATCACTGATGAGTCAAACTTTCTCCAACAATTCTGAGTCAAATTTGCTCCAACACTGCTGTTTCAACCTTTCTCCAACACTGCTAAGTCAAACTTCCTCCAACACTGCTGAGTCAAGCTTACTCCACCCCTGCTGAGTCAAACTTGCTTCAACACTGCTGGGTAAATATTGCTGCGACACTGCTGAGCCAAACCTCCTCCAACATTGTTGAGTCAAACTTTCCCCAACACTTATAAGTAAAATCTGCTCCAACACTGCTGAGTGAAACTTGCTCCAACTCTACTGATTCAAACCTTCTCCAACACTGCTGAGTCAGGTAGGTATAACAGTTAGGTATGACAGGTATACTCCAGGGAGGTATAATAAGTATACTCCAGGTAGGTATAACAGGTATACTCCAAGTAGGCATAAAAGGTATACTTCAGGTAGGTACAACAGGTATATTCCAGGTAAGTATAACAGGTATATTACACGTAGGTATAGCAGGTAGGAATAACATGAATGCTTCAGGTAGGAATAACAGGTATACTCCAGTTAAGTATAACAGGTATACTCCGGATAAGTACAATAGGTATACTTCTGGTAGGTATAACAGGTATACTTCAGGTAGGTATAACAGGTATATTCCAGGTAGTTATACAGGTATACTCCAGGTAGGTATAACAGGTATACTCCAGGTAGGTATAACAGGTATTCTCCAGGTAGGTATAACAGGTATACTCCAGGTAGGTATAACAGGTATACTCCAGGTAGGTATAACAGGTATACTCAAAGTAGGCATACAGGCATACTCCATGTAGGTATACCAGGTATACTCCAGGTATGTATAACAGGTATACTCCAGGTAGGCATACAGGTATACTCGAGGTAGGTATAACAGGTATACTCCAGGGAGGTGTAACAGGTATCGTCCACGTAGGAATAACAATTATACTCAGGTAGATATAACAGGCATACTCCAGGTAGGTATAACAGGTATACTCCAGGTAAGTATAACATGTATACTATAGGTAGGAATGACAGGTATACACCTTGTAGGTATAACAGGTATACTCCAGGTAGGTATAACAGGAATACTCCAGGTAGGTATAACAGGAATACTCCAGGTAGGTATAACAGGAATACTCCAGGTAGGTATAACAGGAATACTCCAGGTAGGTATAACAGGAATACTCCAGGTAGGTATAACAGGAATACTCCAGGTAGGTATAACAGGAATACTCCAGGTAGGTATAACAGGAATACTCCAGGTAGGTATAACAGGAATACTCCAGGTAGGTATAACAGGTATACTCCAGGTAGGTATAACAGGTATACTCCAAGTAAGTATAATATGTATACTCCAGGTAGGTATAATAGGTATACTCCAGGAAGGTATAACAGGTATTCTACAGGGTAGGTATAACAGGTATACTCCAGGTAGATATAACATGCATACTCCAGGGAGGTATAATAAGTATACTCCAGGTAGGTATAACAGGTATACTCCAAGTAGGTATAACAGGTATACTCCAGGGAGGTATAATAAGCATATTCCAAGTAGGTATAACAAGTATACACCAAGTAGGTATATTAGGTATACTCCAGGTAGGTATAACAGGTATATTTCAGGTAAGTGTAACAGGTATACTCCAGGTAGGTATAACAGGTATACTCCAGGTAGACATACAGGTATACTCGTGGTAGGTATAACAGGTATACTCCAGGTAGGTGTAACAGGTATACTCGACATAGGTATAACAATTATACTCCAGGTAGGTATAACAGGTATACTCCATGTAGGTATAACGATTATACTCCAGGTAGGTATAACAGGCATACTCCACGTAGGTATAGCAGGTAGGAATAACATGTATACTTCAGGTAGGAATAGCAGATATACTCCAGGTAGGTATAACAGGTATACTCCGGATAAATATAACAGGTATACTCGTGGTATGTATAACAGGTATACTCCAGGTAGGCATAACAGGTATACTCCTGGTAGGTATAACAGGTATTCTACAGGTAGGTATAACAGGTATACTCCAGGTAGGTATAACAGGAATACTCCAGGTAGGTATAAGAGGTATACTCCAGGTAGGTATAACAGGAATACTCCAGGTAGGTATAACAGGAATACTCCAGGTACGTATAACAGGAATACTCCAGGTAGGTATACAAGAATACTCCAGGTAGGTATAACAGGTATACTCCAGGTAGGTATAACAGGAATACTCCAGGTAGGTATAACAGGAATACTCCAGGTAGGTATAACAGGTATACTCCAGGTAGGTATAACAGGTATACTCCAGGTAGGTATAACAGGTATACTCCAGGTAGGTATAACAGGAATACTCCAGGTAGGTATAACAGGAATACTCCGGATAAATATAACAGTATGCTCCTGGTAGGTATAACAGGTATACTCCAGGGAGGGATACAAGTACACTCCAGACAGGCATGCAGGTATATCCCAGGGAGGCATAAAGTTTACTCCAGGTAGGCATAACTGGTATACTCCAGGGAGGCATAATAGGTATGCTCCAAGTAAGCATAACAGGTATACTTCAGGTAGGCATAACAGGTATACACCAATTAGGCATAATAGGTATACTCAAGGTAGGTATAACAGGCATACTCCAGGTAGGTATAACAGGTATACTCCAGGTTTGTATAACAGGTATACTCCAGGTAGGCATAACAGTTATACTTCAGGGAGGCATACAGGTATATTCGACGCAGGCATACAGGTATACTCCAGGCAGGCATACAAGTATACTCCAGGCAAGCGTACTGGTATACTCAAGGCAGGCATACAGGTATGCTCCAGGCAGGCATATAGGTATGCTCCAAGCAGGCATACAGGTATACTCCAGGCAGGCATACAGGTATACTCCAGGCAGGCATACAGGTATACTCCAGGCAGGCATACAGGTATACTCCAGGCAGGCATACAGGTATACTCCAGGCAGGCATACAGGTATACTCTATGCAGGCATACAGGTATGCTCCAGGCAGGCATACAGGTATGCTCCAGGCAGGCATACAGGTATACTCCAGGCAGGCATACAGGTATACTCCAGGCAGGCTTACAAGTGTACTCCAGGCAGGCATACAGGTGTACTCCAGGCAGGCTTACAGGTATACTCAAGGCAGGCATACAGGTATACTCCATGCAGGCATACAAATGTATTCCAGGCAGGCATACAAGTATACAGGTATACTCCATGCAGGCATACAAGTGTATTCCAGGCAGGCATACAAGTATACTCCAGGCAGGCTTACAGGTATACTCCAGGCAGGCATACAGGTATATTCCAGGCAGGCTTACAGGTATACTCCAAGCAGGCATACAGGTATACTCCAGGCAGGCATACAGGTATACTCAAGGCAGGCATACATGTATATTCCAGGCAGGCATACAGGTATACTCCATGCAGTCTTCTCAGTAGTAGTAACCAGTTACCAGTCTCAGTAGTAACCAGTTACCAGTAACCAGTGTCCGTTGACTCAACGACCAACCGTCTCTGCCTGAGTCACGGTCTTTCATATTGCGCTGAACTGACACTATTTCAAAAGACCCACTCACTGGGTACTGGGCAGCCGGCTAGTCAGTATTACGGGTGTAACCAAGGAGATAGGTACGGCTGGCAAGGGCTCTCTCCACATAACAGCAATTATACGTAATAACAGCCTACGTGAGTATTTCTTACCTAATCCACGTATCGAACTCCCACATGATAAATGGTGTACAGCGGTGTGGAGCGTGGATTTACGTTTTTAAGAGTAATTCAAGGCGTTAGAAGGCTGTGTGAGTAGCGGCAGGGTCAAAGGTGAACCTCCAGCCACCAGCTACTACCCTCGCGCACCTCCAGCCACCAGCAGCCTGACTCCCCTCACAACTTCATCCTGCAAGCCTGTTGCAGCCGTTTCAAGCTTCCTGGCTTAGTTCGTGTGCTAATTGCTTCAATCTCCGAGGGGTTGACCCGGATTTTGCAATTAAGCCAGTCAGTAAGCCAGACTGTGGAAGTGAACGCCAGTCAGCCTATCATCCAGCCTGTCTCCTGTCATCCAACTGCTCCTCCGTGCTTTGTGCATCGTTACACGTCTTCCAGTCAGCCATTCTCGTGGGGTAAACCAGTCAGCCAACCCAGCTTCTAACCCAGCTGAGAGAGAGAAGTAAGCCACGCAGTAAGAAGTAAGCCAAGTTCCTCTGAAGTATTGTCTATATCGATTTGTGCTCCCTGTTGGATGCTAAGAGTGGTTTTCACCATTCCTGTGGCATAGAGTGGGTTAAGCCACCTTCGTGGGTTAGTGGGGTGCGCGGCGGAGCCCCAGCGTCCACCCACCACTCTCTCCCACCACCACCACCAGCCATCCACCCATCTACCTGTGGTTGTTTGTACCCTTGTACTGGGTCCTAGTACTGTTTTGGCTCACATAATTGGTCAAGAGATTGTAGCTGGTGCCAACGATAAAGCCAGTTATGTGAGTTCGCCTAGAAAGCACATTTCTTCCGACAACAGTGAATGTAGGAGGCGTCAGTATCACCGCGCGGGACACCTTACCACCCGCCCCATCACCAGTAATCGCCCGTCTACTACTCCAGACTCCAGTGATAATTTTCTTGAGACATTTTTCTTGCATTTAAAGACATTTGCGTGTGTGAGACATTTATAGTAAATTTCTTGTGTACTCTAAACCTTGTGTTTTCAGTGTAAACGCAGTATTTCTTTGACTCATTATTTTTAGAATATTTTTCAGTGTTTTCACTTATCTTATAATTTTTTTTATTCTGTTTTTTCTTATGCTACTCGTCTGTAGTAAGTATTATTGTGTAGTGTACCAGTCAGTCACTCTGTGAAGTGATTCAATATTTTTTTATTGTATTCTTTCAGCGTTGTATTCTCCAGTAATTGTCATTGTATTTCATGCAGTGATATTCACCCCAGTATACCAAATTTTCCATTTATTTCTATGTGTGTCTTTTTTTTCGTATGCCAGCAGTGTCTCATTCCTCTAATTTTTTCGCAGACTGTGTACCATTATTTTTGCCAGCAAATTTTTGTCGTATCAGTCACAGCAAGATTTTGTTGTATCCACAGCAGGATTTTGTTGTAAGAATATATTTTAATGAAGTGTGCCTGCCACTGTAAGTGTTAACCTACCTGTTTTGTTCCTTTGTTTTATTTTATTCATATTTTTATATTTCTTGAACAAATTCACTCTTGATGTAATTTCAATTACTTTTAACGTAAAGTGTTTTTCTTACTCTGTTTGAGTAAATTGTTTTGTCTAATTTACAATTAAGAGTTAAAGTGTTCAATCAGTTTATTTTTTTTTCTTCATAATTTTAATTCATTATTTTACCTGAGTTTTCCCAGTGACACTTTATTACTGCAGTGATTATTTCTACACTTTATTTTGTTGCACTTGTTCTGAAGTGAATTATTTTGTTGAACTTGTTCTGCAGTGAATTATTTTCTTTTATTGATATTTTTATGAATTATATTTTAATTTTGTCTATGCATTCTTAGAAAATACTTAAATTTCCCAGTTAACAATTTAATAATTTTATTTTACACTTTCACATTGATTTAAAATTTAATTAATTAATTTCTTTATTAGCAAGAGTAAAGACAGCTCATTTTGCATTTAATTCAGTCTCCAGTAATATTTTTACTTGTATATTTCAATGTAAATTTTTTTTTCTTGGTCAATAGTCCTTTAAATTGAGTTTTCCTTCCTCTTGCAGTGTATCTTAGACATTATTTTTTTATTATTTCTGCAGAATTAGTGTATATCTTTTATTTCAATTCTAGAATTTTATATCATTTTTATTGTTCATTATTTTTGCTTTATTTGTTCTCGTGTTACTTTGCCATTATGTCTCACATACCGTCAAGTGATACTTTAGTGAATGTCGACACTCAGACCTCTCAGGCTACTGCTGGTCCTGTTATCAGTCCTCACAGTTCCTTACCGACTGACAGACCGACTCAGACACCGAGATATTATAGTTATACTCGTGATTCCCTTGATGCGTTACCTTTATTCAATGGCCATGTACATAGTCTTGAAGCATGGTTTGCAGCCATTCGTTCTCGTGCTAGTGCTCTAGGTGAAGGTCCTCCTTCAGAGGAAAGCCTTATCAGAATTGCTAAAGAAGCTCTTTATCGATCTCCTGCTGCTGTTCACGTTGTTGATCTCCTTGATATGCGAGACTTCAGGAATCTTACTAAGTGGTCACAATATGAGGAACTGATTCGTTCTTTCCTTGTCCCAGTAAAAACAGCTGATCCATATGTCGTTCTTAGAGAACTAGTGAATGCTACACCCATGAGTAATGAATCGTTGAGTGCATTTGCTGTTAGATTAGACAAACTTTTATCATCATTTATCAATGCTGTCCAATCATCATCTTTTCTCCCTGAAGAGGCTAAACCATTTACAGAATCACTTGCTAAAATAGCAGCTTTTGGAGCAATTAAAGAACTAATGCCGCCTGCTTCTGTGTGTGCTTATGAGGCTCATCCTCCAACTGTAACGATGGAACCACTTACAGCCTTAAATCATGTACGTTCCTTGTGCCCCCAGGGTACTTTCCCTTGTATTAAAAGTAATGTCACACATATGCCTCAGTCTGCACCACCTCTTGTTTGCGCCACAGAGACAAATCGTGGTCGTCAACCATCTCAGAGATCATCAAGAACCAGTGTACAGAGTCGTTATACACCTCGTAGTATTCATAGTACATTCAGTAACCATAGTCGGCGGAATTGTTACAACTGTGGTTTCCGTGGCCATATTGCAATTAATTGTCCTGATAGTTACCCTAAGAGACGTCGTACTGATGATGAGTACTCAGATCTTCCCTACTGTACTTATCATAGAATACATGGACATGACACATCTGAGTGTAATGCTCTCTATAACCTTCAGTACTCTAGGTCTTTCCGTGGTTGTTCCAACCGCAGAACCCGTAGAGGAAACAAATCTCGTGGTTTTCAAAATAACCAGAACCAGGCTCATTCTTTCAATTCTCAAACTAACCAGAACCAGGCTCGTTCTTCCAATTCGGGGGAATTCGAGCGCCCCAGTCAAACCGTCCCATGGTGACAGTAGGTGATAATGAGTACACCATCCCCGTTCACAATTCCTTTGAAGCCTTAAGCAGTCTCGAGAATGACAACCCTGCTGATGATGTTGCTTCACATGTCTCTGACATAGATGATTTTGGGGATGGAGTAGAACAAGTCTTTTCTGATGAAAATCCACCTTTTTGTTTGCACATAACTTCCAATGCAACTATAGGCCCTATAGTGCAAGCATCTGTTTATAATGCGCCCGTTCAATTGTTCATGGACTCTGGTGCGCAAATCAATATTATTAGGTCTAGTTTGTTTAAGGATAAGAAGTTACGACATGTCCTTCTCGTAGAACCGACTCCTGTGTCCTCCCTTAGTGGAGTATCTGGTTCTCACCTGCGTGTCCGAGGTCGGACTTCCCTAACCTTTTCTATCCAAGGTAGAGACTTCACTGCTTCCTTCCTTGTTGTCGACCAGATTACTTTCCCTGGTGACCTTCTACTGGGATTTGCTTCCATGCGAGACTTACGCATTGTGCTCGACTCTTATCGATGGCATGCACAAATTGACGACTTGATCGTTCCATTCTGGGGTTACCAGCTTGGTTCAGAAATCTGTTATACTGCTGCAGAGTATGATGTACGGATTAAGTTCTTACAAGCTAATGCATTCTCCAGTAGCGTACCCAAGCGGTCAGGCACTGGTAATTCTGTCACTCCCATCAGTGTTCCACCTATACCTTCAGATTTGCAGGATAGTCCGATGCCTCAAGTGTCCGAGGACGCTCAGATTGCCTTGAGTGCTCAACCTATCCCTGCAATGCCTGCTAGTTCGAGTAGTAGTTTCTCCACAGGGGACGCCTTGTCGGAAAACAATTACTTGCAACTAGTAATGCCATCTCTTGTTGATGTCACATGCCGTCTGCAGAAAGACGTTTCTGTCGCGGCTAGTGCTCTCACTAGAGTGTCTGTGGTTGTTCCTAGTGTTCCAGATGGTGATAACGTCCTAGTTGACAGTGATTCCTGCAAAGTAAAAGGTCTATTTGTTGAACCATCCTTACATGTTGTAAGAGATAGTAAGATCCATTTCTACCTGGCCAACACTTCTGGTCACAGTGTTCGCCTTAGAGCAAATACCAATCTTGTTGACCTTGTTCACTATCCTTACCCTGTTCAGGTAGAGGATGAGTTGTCACCTGACCAGTGGGTCGGTGCTATTTCTGCCGGGGAGACCTCATCCACTTCACTGGATCAATCTGTTCCACCAGTTGAGGAGAAAGACTTAGCTCCCACTGACTTCCCAGATGAAGTCAAGCGTTTGTTGACTCTGTTGAACAAACGTCGTAAAGCCATTGCTTTACCAGGTGAGAAGATGGGTATAACGAACTTATTGTCCCATCGTATTCCACTTGAACCTGGTACTAGACCTATCTACATACCTGCGTACAGAATGCCTCATTCACAAGTTGCTGTCGCAGAAGAATTGATCAATCAAATGCTTGATGATGGAGTTATTGCACCTAGCAATTCCCCTTGGAATGCACCCTTGATACTAGTACCTAAGAAGGATGGTACTTGGCGTCCAGTAATTGACTTTAGGAAGTTAAACGCGAAAACCATTCCAGATCGTTTTCCACTCCCTGTACTGGGTGATCTTTTACGTAATATCGGAGATAACAAAGTCTTTTCAACCCTAGATTTGTTACAAGGGTTTTGGCAAGTCCCTCTTCACGAGGACAGCCAAGAGCTAACTGCATTCTCCACTCCTACAGGTCATTATCACTTCCTCCGTATGGCATTTGGATTACGATCTTCCCCTATCACGTTCTCAAGGCTCATGACTAATATCTTTAGAGGTCTCATAGGTAATGCACTTATGGTGTACTTAGATGACGTAATCGTCATGTCTAAAGACGTGGATACACACTTGAAAAGACTTGATGTAGTACTTGGTAAGCTTGAAGAAGCCAATTTAAAGATCAAACTGTCAAAATGTCAATTTTTCAGATCAGAAATTAAGTTTCTTGGTCACGTAGTCACTCCTAGAGGGGTTACGACTGACCAAAGTAAAGTAACTGCAGTACTAAATTTTCCAACTCCCAAAACTGCTGATGCCGTAAGATCCTTTGTGGGCTTAGCAGGTTTTTATAGATCTTTCATTGCCAATTTTTCTTCCATAGCTGCTCCTCTAACTGAGTTGCTTAAGAAAGATGCTCCTTTTGTTTGGACCTTCCGTCAAGAAAGAGCATTCCAAACTCTAAAAGAAAAGCTAACATCTGCTCCAATTTTGAAATTTCCAGATTTTTCTAAGCCCTTCTATCTGACAACTGATGCTAGTTCAATTGGCATAGGTGCCGTACTAGCTCAGAAGACCGATGGCAAGTACAACGCAGTTGCATTTGCTAGCCGAGTCCTTACAAAGGCTGAACGTAATTATACAGTAACTGAGCAAGAAGCTTTAGCAATAGTATGGTCTTTAAAGCACTTCCGAGACATTATTTATCAGTACTCTGTTCATGTCTTGACAGATCATGCTCCACTGATACCCTTATTCCAGAACAAACAACCTACTGGAAGGTTAGCTAGATGGACCTTGACTATCCAAGAGTTCAATCCCACCTTTGAGCATTTACCTGGCAAGTCAAATGTAGTCGCAGATGCCTTATCGCGACATGTTAGTATAGTAACTGCAGACCCTCCATTTAGTGCTGAAGATGTAAAGAATGCTCAACGAACAGATCCCATGTGGTCTGGTGTGATTCGATTCCTGCTCCAGGAAGATCTTATTCTAAATGTGAAGCCACCAGCACCCATCAGTGACTTTCTCATGAACCAAGAATTACTGTATCGAACAGCCGAGTTGGGTACTCCTAGCAGAAGAGTATACCAGTTAGTAATTCCACAGTCACTAGTGAATGTAGCCTTACAGCTAGTTCACGATGTACCAGGTGTTGCACACCCTGGTATGGATCGTTCAGTAAAACAAGCCAGATTGAAATACTTTTGGCCTCGAATGGCAACTGATATTTCTGAGTATGTTAAGAAATGTAGTGTCTGCATGCAACATAAAGGCAATGCTAATGGTCCTAATCCAATCCAAGTGTATCCAACTACTAGCGAACCTTGGGAAAGAGTTGCGCTAGATTTGTTAACTAATTTCCAATGTTCCCTCCAAGGCAACAAACATCTGTGTGTTATGGTAGACCATTTCACCAGATATTGTGAGTTAGTTCCTATTGCAGATAAGACTGCCGAGACAGTAGCTAAAGCGTTTAAAGAACGCATTATCTGCAGGCATACCACTCCTAAGTCACTAGTAACAGATAATGGAGGTGAATTCTGTAATGAAATTCTTGAAAATTTGTGTACCTTGTACAAGATCTCTAAATCCACCATTGTTCCTCATCATCCTGCCAGCAATGGGTTAGCGGAACGAACCAATAAGAAAGTACTTGATGTCTTGAGAGCCACTATCAATCCCAATAGTGAAACTTGGGATGAAGTTATACCTGATGTGCAGTGTGCTATAAATTCTGCTTACAATGTTTCTATAGGTGACACTCCACATTATGCATTGTATGGTGTAGATAAACGTTTGCCTTATGAGTTGTTATATTCTAATCCGAAACCAAATTACAACCCTGATGATTTCGTAGCAACTCGTACCAGCTTAGCTCAAAGTGTTTTTAGAAGAATCCGTGAAACACTTCATAAATCAACAGCAGAATTTACAAGAGTCGCAAATACTCGATCAAAGCCATCCAAAATCAAAGTAGGTTCGAGAGTTATGCTGATTAACTTTAACAAAACGTCTGCAATGCCAAAGCTTGATCAAAAGTTTGAGAGATTAGTACTGGTCAGTATAAAGAATCGCACTTGGATCATATGAAGTTAGTATGTGATGATAATGATGTTCCAACCCAGACTAATGTGACAGACTCTGACAATCCTCCTGATCCTGTACTCTCTTCCTCTGATACTCAGTCAGACGATCAACCTGAATGTCGTTATTCCCTACGTACACGACAGGTATTGAGAAATCCTCAAGTATCATTTGTAACTTCCAATCCAGATTTGCCTCAAATACAGCATGAGTTAGCTAATGCTACAGAGTTTGATCCTCCCAGAGATGACACCCATTCTGCATATGCCAATCTTACCCTAGCAGAGTTGGGGTTAAATGTAAATAACCTGTATAGATGAATAATTACAGTATCAACTTATCAGTATTCAAGAATTTTTTTTTTGTATTCATGTTCTCTCCGCATTCTGAGAGTTAACAGTCTAGATTTGCGTGCACCGAATCTGCCTTTCTGTTAAACACTCTTTCTTTGTATATATTCCTTCCTCAGAATCCGTAGATCACACGAATACAGATCGATCGATCAAAATTTTTGTTTTTATCACTTGTAATCTCAATGTTGAGTTCGTTGTTCATTTGTTGAGTTTTAAGTTGTACTATAGTATACCTTGTATTGCATTACAGTTTCAGTTACGTAAGCTTTCATTCCAATGTTCTACTTATGTATATATAATGTTTAATGTTGTGTACTTTGACATTGTATAGAATCAGCCCAAGCCGTATACCTGCCATCTCTAGTTTGTATTAGTTGTATGTCGGGACGACATACGTTAGCGTCGCCGAGCTCTCAGTAGTAGTAACCAGTTACCAGTCTCAGTAGTAACCAGTTACCAGTAACCAGTGTCCGTTGACTCAACGACCAACCGTCTCTGCCTGAGTCACGGTCTTTCATATTGCGCTGAACTGACACTATTTCAAAAGACCCACTCACTGGGTACTGGGCAGCCGGCTAGTCAGTATTACGGGTGTGACCAAGGAGATAGGTACGGCTGGCAAGGGCTCTCTCCACATAACAGCAATTATACGTAATAACAGCCTACGTGAGTATTTCTTACCTAATCCACGTATCGAACTCCCACATGATAGTCTTACAGGTGTACTCCAGGCAGGCATACAGGTATACTCCAGGCAGGCTTGCAGGTATACTCCAGGCAGGCATACAGGTATACTCCAGGCAGGCATACAGGTATACTCCAGGCAGGCTTACAGGTATACTCAAGGCCTGCATGCAGGTATACTCCAGGCAGGCATACAGGTATACTCCTGGCAGGCGTACAGGTATGCTCCAGGCAGGCATACAGGTATACTCCAGGCAGGCATACAGGTATACTCCAGGCAGGCATACTGGTATACCCAAGGCAGGCGTACAGGTACACTCCAGGCAGGCGTACTTGTATACCCAATGCAGGCATACAGGTATACTCCAGGCAGGCATACAGGTATACTCTATGCAGTCATACAGGTATGCTCCAGGCAGGCATACAGGTATACTCCAGGCAGGCATACAGGTATACTCCAGGCAGGCTTACAGGTATACTCAAGGCCTGCATGCAGGTATACTCCAGGCAGGCATACAGGTATACTCCTGGCAGGCGTACAGGTATGCTCCAGGCAGGCATACAGGTATACTCCAGGCAGGCATACAGGTATACTCCAGGCAGGCGTACTGGTATACCCAAGGCAGGCGTACAGGTGCACTCCAGGCAGGCGTACTTGTATACCCAATGCAGGCATACAGGTATACTCCAGGCAGGCATACAGGTATGCTCCAAGGAGGCATACAGGTATACTCCATGCAGGCATACAGGTATACTCCAAGCAGGCATGCAGGTGTACTCCAGGCAGGCATACAGGCATACTCCAGGCAGGCTTACAGGTATACTCCAGGCAGGCATACAGGTATACTCCAGGAAGGCATGCAGGTATACTCCAGGCAGGCATACAGGCATACTCCAGGCAGGCTTACAGGTATACTCCAGGCAGGCATACAGGTATACTCCAAGCAGGCATGAAGGTGTACTCCAGGCAGGCATACAGGCACACTCCAGGCAGGCTTACAGGTATACTCCAGGCAGGCATACAGGTATACTCCAGGCAGGCATACAGGTATACTCCAGGCAGGCATACAGGTATACTCCAGGCAGGCATACAGGTATACTCCAGGCAGGCATACAGGTATACTCCAGGCATGCTTACAGGTATACTCAAGGCAGGCATACAGGTATACTCAAGGCAGGCATACAGGTATACTCCATGCAGGCATACAGGTGTATTCCAGGCAGGCATACAGGTATACTCCAGGCAGGCTTACAGGTATACTCCAGGCAGGCATACAGGTATACTCCAGGCAGGCTTACAGGTATACTCAAGGCAGGCATACAGGTATACTCCAGGCAGGCATACAGGTATACTCCATGCAGGCTTACAGGTGTACTCCAGGCAGGCTTACAGGTATACTCCAGGCAGGCATACAGGTATACTCCAGGCAGGCATACAGGTATACTCCAGGCAGGCATACAGGTATACTCCAGGCAGGCATACAGGTATACTCCAGGCAGGCATACAGGTATACTCCAGGCAGGCTTTCAGGTATACTCAAGGCCTGCATACAGGTATACTCCAGGCAGGTATACTCCAATCAGTTATAATTCAGGCTGACTTACAGGTTACAGGGTCATGTATATGCATTAAGTTTTTATACAGGTCAGCTGAACACGGAGGGTATAAATGATACTTTTGTGTCTTGTATTATACCTGTAAGTTGTGTTGCAGCTGTCAAGGAAGAATTTTAAAGAGTAGTTTGATTGTTCTGTATATACAGTATGCACATTATCAACAACAACGGCAGCAACAACGGCTGCTCCTATATCTTTGCCATCCCCTGGGCTGATGTAAGCTCCACTGATGACCTAATTGCAAGTACTGCTGCAACAACATACTGGGAACCACTGTTGACAAGAAAACTGACGGTGTCGACAACAAACGACCAAATATGACCAAATGAGGACGACCAGTATTCAAGTACCGGACCTGCTACCAGACGTACAACCAGACAAGCGACGTTTTCCACTACACTGAGATAACTGACTTCCCTATCAACTGCACCAGTGTACAATGTGAAGACAACATAAGAGAAAACCTAACAACAAAACTCTAAGGAAACTGACAGGTCTTTAGTGACGGTTTTTTTTTTCCTCAGTGCCAAATACGAGAAGGAAGTGAACATTTAGACATGGTTGATACACCACTTCTAGGTCAGGACCAGTCAACAACAGGATGTCAACCCCGCTAGAGCGGACCGAGGAGACTACTCAGATGGATAACGTCATGGACAAGAACTTTTTCTCTGCAAGGATGGAGTAGTGTTAGAGGTGTGAAGGGAGAAGCGGAACTGTGCAGTGAGGGGTGAAGTGGGTTTGTGAAGCAAGGAGACAGGTGAGGGGTGAAGTGGGTTTGTGAAGCAAGGAGACAGGTGAGGGGTGAAGTGGGTTTGTGAAGCAAGGGGACAGGTGAGGGGTGAAGTGGGTTGTGAAGCAAGGGGACAGGTGAGGGGTGAAGTGGGTTTGTGAAGCAAGGGGACAGGTGAGGGGTGAAGTGGGTTTGTGAAGCAAGGATCAGGTGAGGGGTGAAGTGAGTTTGTGAAGCAAGGAGACAGGTGAGGGGTGAAGTGGGTTTGTGAAGCAAGGAGACAGGTGAGGGGGTGTAGTGGGTTTGTGAAGCAAGGATCAGGTGAGGGGGTGTAGTGGGTTTGTGAAGCAAGGAGACAGGTGAGGGGGTGTAGTGGGTTTGTGAAGCAAGGAGACAGGTGAGGGGTGTAGTGGGTTTGTGAAGCAAGGAGACAGGTGAGGGGTGTAGTGGGTTTGTGAAGCAAGGAGACAGGTGAGGGGTGTAGTGGGTTTGTGAAGCAAGGAGACAGGTGAGGGGTGTAGTGGGTTTGTGAAGCAAGGAGACAGGTGAGGGGGTGTAGTGGGTTTGTGAAGCAAGGAGACAGGTGAGGGGTGAAGTGGGTTTGTGAAGCAAGGAGACAGGTGAGGGGTGAAGTGGGTTTGTGAAGCAAGGAGACAGGTGAGGGGGTGTAGTGGGTTTGTGAAGCAAGGAGACAGGTGAGGGGTGTAGTGGGTTTGTGAAGCAAGGATCAGGTGAGGGGTGTAGTGCGTTTGTGAAGCAAGGAGACAGATGAGGGGTGTAGTGGGTTTGTGAAGCAAGGAGACAGGTGAGGGGTGTAGTGGGTTTGTGAAGCAAGGAGACAGGTGAGGGGGTGTAGTGGGTTTGTGAAGCAAGGAGACAGGTGAGGGGGTGTAGTGGGTTTGTGAAGCAAGGAGACAGGTGAGGGGTGAAGTGGGTTTGTGAAGCAAGGAGACAGGTGAGGGGTGAAGTGGGTTTGTGAAGCAAGGAGACAGATGAAGGGTGTAGTGGGTTTGTGAAGCAAGGAGACAGGTGAGGGGTGTAGTGGGTTTGTGAAGCAAGTAGACAGGTGAGGGGTGTAGTGGGTTTGTGAAGCAAGGAGACAGGTGAGGTGTGTAGTGGGTTTGTGAAGCAAGGAGACAGGTGAGGGGGTGTAGTGGGTTTGTGAAGCAAGGAGACAGGTGAGGGGTGAAGTGGGTTTGTGAAGCAAGGAGACAGGTGAGGGGTGAAGTGGGTTTGTGAAGCAAGGAGACAGGTGAGGGGTGAAGTGGGTTTGTGAAGCAAGGGCAAGAAATCTACTAACAATCAGTGGGGACCACTAGAGTGGCCTCTAGGCTATTGCTAGGTTCCTGATAGCGATCAGTAGTTCTTGAAAAAGGAAAGAAGTGAAGGGATTAGGGAGTGAAGATGGCCGGCACAGAGGGGTACAGGTGTCATAATTATATTTATATGCCTTCTGAAACCCACTGAAGAAGGTGTCATAATTATATTTATGTCTTCTGAAACCCACTGAAGAAGGAAGTCAGTCATGGGGACTGGAAAAGGCGGCTGGAGTAATGACACCCTGGACAGTGAAAAAAACACAAATGTCTTCCTCAGAAACGTAAATGTCACTATCGCTGCAAGATATGGCACACCGCATACTCATAAAAACAAAACAGTGGCGCACAGATCTTTTTGTGGCGCTTTTATGTGGCGACATTCAAACTAATCCAGCACCTCAAACTAATGTACAGGAGCAAACCAGCCAGATTTGGTGTCTCTGTAATCATTGTGGTAAAGGTATCGGTAGCCGCAATCACGAGATAAACTGTGATGTGCACGAATAAAATTAGTGACGATTTATATGATGGAACAAGGAAGCTAAACTCAGGTCAACTGACGGTGACGACAATGAACGGACCAAATATGACACAAAGAGGACGACCAGTTTTCAAATACCAAACCTGTTACCAGACATGCAACCAGACAAGCGACGTTTTCCACTACACTGAAGTAACTGACTTCCATATCAGCTGCACCAGTGTACAATGAGAAGACAACATAGGAGAAAACCTAACAACAAAACTACAAGGAAACCAGCACACATTGCCCTCATTTGTGAGGGCAATGTGTGGCATGAATATAATGTAGAGAATCCGTAGTTTGGAGAATAGGAGGTGTGAGATTACCAAAACTATTATCCAGAGGGCTGAGGAGGGGTTATTGAGATGGTTTGGACATGTAGAGAGATTGGAACGAAATAAAATGACTTCGAGAGTATACAAATCTGTAGTGGAGGGAAGGCAGGGTAGGGGTCGCCCTAGGAGAGGTTGGAGGGAGGGGGTAAAGGAGGTTTTGTGTGCGTGGGACTTGGACTTCCAGCAAGAGTGCGTGAGCGTGTTGGACAGGAGCGAATGGAGACAAATGGTGTTTAGGACTTGACGTGCTGTTGGAGTGTAAGCAAGGTAACATTTACGAAGGGATTCAGGGAAACTGGCAGGCCGGACTTGAGTCCTGGAGATGGGAAGTACAGTGCCTGCACTCTGAAGGAGGGGTGTTAATGTTGCAGTTTTTTAACTGTAGTGTAAGCGTGCCTCTGGCAAAACAGTGATGGAGTGAATGATGATGAAATGAAAATTTTTCTTTTTTCGGGCCACCCTGCCTTGGTGGGAAACGGCCGATATGTTAATAAAAAAAATAAGTATATGATGGAAGTATCTAGGAATACCAACCTTAACTTTTCTGTAATGCATACATAGGTCAACTTGAGACCACAGAAACAATACAGTTACCTCAAATAACACCAGACAAATGTTTACACTGCACTAAGAGAGACGAAAGAAGAGTAAACACATCATATATAAAACATGTAAGGGGTGGATGCATTATGTTTGTATGTTTGGTCTGTTAATGTTTGTAACAAATCCACTCTAATATAATTACCCTTTAGTAGTCCTGACACTGAGTTACCTAACTTTCTTAACACAAATGACCTCATGCCAGATACTGATGATTATGACTTTTAGCCAAGATGTCGGAGATTAGGATTCTAGGTAACAGAACTAGGGCGGCAGTTATATCCATCTCTGATTCCTGGTTGGATGTCACGGTATCTGACGACGAGGTGAAAATTGAAAGTTACAATATAAAGCGCTTAGATGGGAATAGAAATTGCGGTGCGATATGTGCCTATGTAAGAAATGACTTAGCCTACAACCCAACACCTTATTTGAATGATAATAAACCGGAGATTGTATGGCATGATTAAACCAGTCCTAGTAGGAACTAGTTACCACCCCCCTATCCCCCTCCATCTCCACCCATGATCAATTCTTAGAGGAATTTTCGCGAGTCTTGTCCGGAACTGATATTGGGAGACTTCAATATCTGTTTCCAACAGCAAAATAATGGGCTATGTAACAGGTATAAGAAAATTTTGGGATTATATAATTACACTCAACTAATAGATGCACCAACCCGGATCACAGAGTTCTCAGCCAACATATTACACCACATTCTTTGTAATCGCTCTGCCAACATTAGCCATCAGGTGTCATTACCATAGGTCTTAGCGATCATCTCGTCATTTACTGTACCAGGAAATCATTTGGGATAGGACAGGCCTACACAGGACAATTAAAATGACGTCAATTAAAAACTACAGCAAAGAAATACTGATCAATAGGCTACCAAAATTGTGACTTTATTTTTTAGTTTAATATCTTTATTATGCAGCCCATACCCATCCTGTGGGCGGTAGTCACCCCATACCCATCCTGTGGGCGGTAGTCACCCCATACCCATCCTGTGGGCGGTAGTCACCCCATACCCATCCTGTGGGCGGTAGTCACCCCATACCCATCCTGTGGGCGGTAGTCACCCCATACCCATCCTGTGGGCGGTAGTCACCCCATACCCATCCTGTGGGCAGTAGTCACCCCATACCCATCCTGTGGACGGTAGTCACCCCAGAGCAGTGCCGCGTGCCTCGTTGTGCTCCGGGTTTTCTCGTGCTTACACGGCCGCTCTTACGTGCTAGAACTTTAATTTGTGCCATCAATCCTATACGATATATCCCTCTAGCGCCTGGAACCAATCTTGGGCGGAAAACATTATATACTGAGTCAAAAAAGGAGAATTAGTGTGCACTACCTAGCAGAGTTTACTACCAGAGGGGAATCATAGGCCTGGCTGCCGTGTGAAAAAATAATAATAGAACTTTTCTTTGTCAGAGGAAAGAAAGTCTCCCTGATAACATTGTGTATACATAGTGTATAGTGTATACTACAGTGGCTCCCTAGTATATAGATGATAAAGGCTAAAGTGTCATTTGAAAACAGGTGAATTTGTAAATGAAGTGATAAGCCTATAGAGGCAGGTGCCAGAAGTCGCCAGAATCTTACCACAGTGGTCAGCTGTTTTAATAATCTTCCTGGCCTGCTAGTGTACTCGCATATAATCTAGTGATGCCAGTGAATAGCAGAATACAGTGTTGTAGTAGCAACTAACCAGTATTATAATGATACTTAGTGGAGTGGAGTGATTTCCATTAGTTTCTTTTTTCTTGAAATACCAGACGTATTCTGTGAATTTCATATAACCTGTAGTTACCAGTGGTCGCAATATACACAACGAGAAGCAATTATTACTACAGAAAAAGCGTCCTTCCTCCAAAATTTCCACCAGTCAACTATAGTGATAATATAGCATTTATTGTGGTGGAGACGAAAAAAAAAACTAGAAAAACTAGATACAGCGATTGATAAACAAGGGTTGAGGCTCGACCGTTCGTCACTGTAGGAGCTGCCAGAAATCACCGGCTCTTCAACACGCAAGTTATACTTTTGTATCAATCAAATCACATATTACTCGGGTAGATAATTTCAAGTAGATCCTTCATGTGTTAGCCCAAATCACCGACTAGTATGTTTTAAATAAGTGACCCACTGATCAGATCAGATCGACTGGTCCGAACCCTCGACTGGTCCGAACCCTTGATGGTCCGAACCCTTGACTGGTCCGAACCCTTGACTGGTTTCAAACGGATTCGTTGGACAATAAAGCAGACTGTAAACGGATGGGGTTGTAGGCGCCCTTATCAAACACAAACAATAAATATAAATCAGGAACGTACACGGTAAGCTGTCCAATATACAAGTACAGTTAGAAATAGAAATACAAATAGCTAGAGCTTCATTTAAGGAGGTTATTAATAGAGTATTCAAGAGGTTGCTAGTAGAATTACAGTAAATCAACTACTCAAATCATTATGAAGCTCTGTATAGTCTGCAGTCAATCAAACAGACGGGCTTCCACATGGATAAATTGTCATTTTTGTGGAAATTGGTGTCACGCCCCTTGTGCAGATATCCAAGAACTAGCTACAAGCAGTATTAAAACAGGGAAGTGTTTTTGGGTATGCCCAAATGAGGAAAATCTGTGGTGTAAAATCACAAGGGTATTAAAAGAGGATAACATCAAAGCTGCTTTCATAGACAACCTGGAAGCTTTCTACAACAGATGGGAACATAAAAAGTCTGGGCTGAATGGTACTGCCCTTGATACTGGTCATGTAGTCAGAAACTGTAAGGCTGGAGGTGATGTCCTGGTAGTCAGTAAATGTGGGGCCGATAGTGCTGTCCTGGGAGACAGTAATGGTGAAGCTGGAGGTGCTGTCCTGGGAGACAGTAATGGTGAAGCTGGAGGTGCTGTCTTGGGAGACAGTAATGGTGAAGCTGGAGGCGCTGTCCTGGGAGACAGTAATGGTGAAGCTGGAGGTGCTATCCTGGGAGACAGTAATGGTGAAGCTGGAGATTTTGTCCAGGTAGTCGGGAATTATACGCAGGAAGGAATACATATAAATGACCTCATAGGGGACAGGAGCCGTAGTGGGGAAACAAGTGTGGTCAAAGATAAGATAAAACCAATATTGCAAACTAGAAATACCACAGGAAATAGCAAACAAGAGGACTCCACTAGCTATAGTGAGGATATATTACCAAAAACAACTGGTGGGAGCTCCATTGTTGGTGCTAGGGAGGATAGGAATAAGACAGGGAAACATGCACCAACAGGGAATACAGTCACGGAAACCCAAGGCAAACGGAAACCAAGCCTGTGCACATACTATGCACTTGGTATCTGCAGACATGGGAAATCTGGAAAAACAGACGGGACGTGCAACTATGACCACCCTAGAAAATGCCATGCCCATATGACAATAGGAAAATGCAAACTCCCTTCCTGTAAGCTTTTTCACCCTGAAATGTGTACCTCTTCAGTACAGGAAAGACTGTGCTATAACTTAAATTGCCAGGCACACCATCTAAAGGGTACAAAAAGATACAAAACATCCAGGCCATGGGAAAACCTGGGTAGCCACAGCCACTCAAGAGGGAGAGGTTTTCTAGTGCCAGGAAGGAAAAAAAACTGGCAGGAAATGGCAGAAATCGTACACCAAATCCAGTCATTCCTGGAGTGGAACCACAGTCGATGGCCTCCACTCCAAACCAACAGATACAGATACTAATGCCGGAAAAAAATCCCCCCCAGTACCAACAATACCACCAGTCCGATGACATTCTTCTTTGCAAATATACAGGGTCTAAAGCCAGCAACAAACAACAAAATACCTTTCATCCGTGGACTGCTTGCAGAGGCAAAGGCAATGTTCGCAGCTTTCACTGAGACCCACATAAAGGATCACTTGGACAACGAAATATGGATCCCAGGTTACAACCTATACAGATGTGACAGAGTGAACAGGCAAAAGGGGGGGGGGTTGGCCTGTACATTGCAGAGTCACTTGTTTGCACAGAACTGCTAAATGCCTCAAATGATGTAGTGGAAGTTTTAGCAGTAAAGGTCGAGAACCAAAACCTAGTCATTGTGGTAGTCTACAAGCCTCCGGATGCAACATCCCAGCAATTCCAGGAACAGCTGTTAAAAATTGACCACTGTCTGGAAAATCTTCCAGCTCCTGCACCCAACATCTTGCTCCTGGGGGATTTCAACTTAAGGCACCTAAAATGGAGGAATATAGCAAATAATATTGTTGCAGTAATAACACCAGGAGGCAGCTCTGATGAAAACTCACACTCACACGAGCTTTTAAATCTCTGCACAAAATTCAATTTAAACCAGCAAATAATAGAGCCTACTAGACTGGAGAATACACTAGACCTCATCTTCACTAACAATGATGATCTGATAAGAAATGTCACCATATCAAAAACAATATACTCAGATCACAACATAACTGAGGTTCAGACATGTATGCGTGGAGCCCCAGACCGACATAATGAGACTAGTCACGAGGGAGCATTCACCAAATTCAACTTCAATAACAAAAACATAAAGTGGGACCAAGTAAACCAAGTCCTAACCGATATAAGCTGGGAAGATATACTAAGCAACACAGACCCCAACTTATGCCTAGAACAGATTAACTTGGTGGCACTCGATGTATGCACAAGGTTTATTCCTCTAAGAAAAAGGAGGAGTAGATGTAAAATAGAAAGAGACAGGCGCTCCCTTTACAGGCGACGGAAAAGAATAACAGAGCGGCTAAAAGAGGTCAATATATCTGAAATGCGTAGGGAGACACTAGTCAGAGAAATATCAAGCATCGAACTCAAGCTACAGGAATCTTATAGGAGACAGGAATCGCGGGAAGAACTAAAAGCCATAAATGAAATCGAAAGAAACCAAAAGTATTTCTTCTCCTATGCCAAATCAAAGTCGAGAACAACGTCCAGTATTGGGCCCCTACTTAAACAAGATGGGTCCTACACAGATGACAGCAAGGAAATGAGTGAGCTACTCAAGTCCCAATATGACTCAGTTTTTAGCAAGCCGCTAACCAGACTGAGAGTCGAAGATCAAAATTCATTTTTTATGAGAGAGCCACAAAATTTGGTTAACACAAGCCTATCCGATGTTATCCTGACGCCAAATGACTTCGAACGGGCGATAAATGACATGCCCATGCACTCTGCCCCAGGGCCAGACTCATGGAACTCCGTGTTCAACAAGAACTGCAAGAAGCCCCTATCACGAGCCTTTTCCATCCTATGGAGAGGGAGCATGGACACGGGGGTCGTCCCCCAGTTACTAAAAACAACAGACATAGCCCCACTCCACAAATGGGGCAGTAAAGCAACAGCAAAGAACTACAGACCGATAGCACTAACATCCCATATCATAAAAATCTTTGAAAGGGTCCTAAGAAGCAAGATCACCACCCATCTAGAAACCCATCAGTTACACAACCCAGGGCAACATGGGTTTAGAACAGGTCGCTCCTGTCTGTCTCAACTATTGGATCACTACGACAAGGTCCTAAATGCACTAGAAGATAAAAAGAATGCAGATGTAATATATACAGACTTTGCAAAAGCCTTCGACAAGTGTGACCATGGCGTAACAGCGCACAAAATGCGTGCTAAAGGAATAACAGGACAGGTCGGTCGCTGGATCTATAATTTCCTCACTAACAGAACACAGAGTAGTCGTCAACAGAGTAAAGTCCGAGGCAGCTACGGTGAAAAGCTCTGTTCCACAAGGCACAGTACTCGCTCCCATCTTGTTCCTCATCCTCATATCCGACATAGACAAGGATGTCAGCCACAGCACCGTGTCTTCCTTTGCAGATGACACCCGAATCTGCATGACAGTGTCTTCCATTGCAGACACTGCAAGGCTCCAGGCGGACATCAACCGAATCTTTCAGTGGGCTGCAGAAAACAATATGAAGTTCAACGATGAGAAATTTCAATTACTCCGATATGGTAAACACGAGGAAATTAAATCTTCATCAGAGTACAAAACAAATTCTGGCCACAAAATATAGCGAAACACCAACGTCAAAGACCTGGGAGTGATCATGTCGGAGGATCTCACCTTCAAGGACCATAACATTGTATCAATCGCATCTACTAGAAAAATGACAGGATGGATAATGAGAACCTTCAAAACTAGGGAGGCCAAGCCCATGATGACACTCTTCAGGTCACTTGTTCTATCTAGGCTGGAATATTGCTGCACACTAACAGCACCTTTCAAGGCAGGTGAAATTGCTGACCTAGAAAATGTACAGAGGACCTTCACGGCGCGCATAACGGAGATAAAACACCTCAATTACTGGGAGCGCTTGAGGTTCCTAAAACTGTATTCCCTGGAATGCAAGCGGGAGAGATACATGATTATATACACCTGGAAAATCTAAGAGGGACTAGTACCGAACTTGCACACGAAAATCACTCACTACGAAAGCAAAAGACTTGGCAGACGATGCAACATCCCCCCCAATGAAAAGCAGGGGTGTCACTAGCACGTTAAGAGACCATACAATTAGTGTTAGGAGCCCGAGACTGTTCAACTGCCTCCCAGCATACATAAGGGGGATTACCAACAGACCCCTGGCAGTCTTCAAGCTGGCACTGGACAAGCACCTAAAGTCGGTTCCTGACCAGCCGGGCTGTGGCTCGTACGTTGGTTTGCGTGCAGCCAGCAGCAACAGCCTGGTTGATCAGGCTCTGATCCACCAGGAGGCCTGGTCACAGACCTGGCCGCGGGGGCGTTGACCCCCGGAACTCCATGTAAACTCCAGGTAAACTCCATACCCATCCTGTGGGCGGTAGTCACCCCATACCCATCCTGTGGGCGGTAGTCACCCCATACCCATCCTGTGGGCGGTAGTCACCCCATACCCATCCTGTGGGTGATAGTCACCCCATACCCATCCTGTGGGCGGTAGTCATTCCATACCTATCCTGTGGGCGGTAGTCACCCCATACCCATCCTGTGGGAGGTAGTCACCCCATACCCATCCTGTGGACGGTAGTCACCCCATACCCATCCTGTGGGCGGTAGTCACCCCATACCCACCCTGTGGGCGGTAGTCACCCCATACCCATCCTGTGGGTGGTAGTCACCCCATACCCATCCTGTGGGCGGTAGTCACCCCATACCCATCCTGTGGGTGGTAGTCACCCCCATACCCATCCTGTGGGCGGTAGTCACCCCATGCCCATCCTGTGGACGGTAGTCACCCCATACCCATCCTGTGGGCGGTAGTCACCCCATACCCATCCTGTGGGTGGCAGTCACCCCATACCCATCCTGTGGACGGTAGTCACCCCATACCCATCCTGTGAGCGGTAGTCACCCCATACCCATCCTGTGGACGGTAGCCACCTCATACCCATCCTGTGGGCGGTAGTCACCCCATTCCCATCCTGTGGGTGGTAGTCACCCCATACCCATCCTGTGGACGGCAGTCACCCCATACCCATCCTGTGGGCGGTAGTCACCCCATACCCATCCTGTGGGCAGTAGTCACCCCATACCCATCCTGTGGGCGGTAGTCACCCCATACCCATCCTGTGGGCGGTAGTCACCCCATACCCATCCTGTGGGCGGTAGTCACCCCATACCCATCCTGTGGACGGTAGTCACCCCATACCCATCCTGTGGGCGGTAGTCACCCCATACCCATCCTGTGGGCGGTAGTCACCCCATACCCATCCTGTGGGGGGGTAGTCAAAAGATTACAGAGGTACATAATGGGTCCAGGGACTGGACCCCAAAGTTTTGATAGCTGTACAAGTTACAAAGGTAATGAACTCTGGACACAGATAACAAGTTGCACGGACGTAAACGATGCCTGGGAAAAATTCAAAACAATGTTCACTACCATCCTTGATAATATTGTACCAGTTAAAGAGGTTAGGATTAAACGAAGAACTGAACCCTGGATGAATACTGAGATATTAGATAATATGAAATACGAGGACCAGTTGTTAAAAGGATTTAAGGCAAACAGACAGGATATTGCAGCACTAAATGAATTCCAGAGAATTAGGAACAGAGCACAGAGACTCACCAAAGGAGCTAAAAAATCGAAGAGTACAAAAATAACCCCAGAAAGCTCTGGCAACAGCTGAAACAGTTGGGGTATAACCATAAACCCACAGTTAGATCTAACATAGTGTTAAATATTAATAACGAGGTATACCACAAGACAACTAAAGTACCTAATTGTTTTAATTCATACTACACTTCTGTGGCATCAACACTAGTAAGTAAACTGCCAGTTGCATCAGATTCCTTTAAAATAGACTTTGATAAATTTAAAACATATTACATCAATAAGGGCGTTACCCCGAACAGTTGTCAACTAGTAGGTGTATCTTATGGCTTCGTACGTAAAGAACTAAGTATATTAAACCCAACTAAGAGCAACGGTCTCGATAACATCCCTCCTAAGTTCCTAAAAGATGGTGCCTCTGAATTGCCAATTCCCACTCCGCACATAATATATTTGTTCATAGTCACAAATACTGTCCCAGAAGGATTCAACAGGTCAGAGTAATTCCAATCTTCAAGAAAAATAGCAGATCTGATTGTGATGTCCAAAATTCTAGAGTAGGCGATGTACTGTCAAGTAGTTAAGTATCTTAATGATAAAAACATTCTCCATAGTTACCAGTCAGGTTTTAGTTCTCAGTCAACAGACAGTTCCTTCATTAATATGATGAACTTCCTGAGAACTGAAATGTCACTAAGGAATTTCATAGGAATGGTGACCTTAGACTTGCAAAAGGTTTTCGATACAGTCAACCACAATATATTATGTAAGAAACTACAAGCTATCGGCATAAGTTTTGTGAATGGTTAAGTCCTACCTGAGCAACAGGAAACAAACTGTCAAGCTTAGCAACACAGAATCAGAACCCATACCGATAACATGTGGGTTCCTCAAGAAAGTATCCTGGGCTCTTTGCTACTACTGTGCTATGTGAACGACATGTCTATCAGTATCAACAAGAACATAAAAATGAAGAAACACTGCAGCAGGCCTACTGGCCCATGCGAAGCAGGTCCAAGTCTCCCACCAGCTTAACGACATGCCTATCAGTGTCAAATGCAGGCTTCTACCATACGCAGATGATAGTGCTCTGTTAGTATTAGTTAAAAACCCACAAGACATTGCTAATGTACTATCACTAGAACTAGAGTACTGCGGTAAATGGTTGGCAGATAACAAACTATCACTACACCTCGGGAAAACGGAAGCCACACGAAACACAAATTGAAAAAGGTAAATACTTTTAATGTCCAGTAGTAATGGGGAACGTATTATTACAGTACATTCAGTGAAAAATCTGGGAATCCCTTTTGTCCCAAGCTTGTCAGGAGAACTAATAGGGAACAATGTTGTAAAGAAAGCGAATGCCAGACTACGTTCCTCTACAGACAGGCGCAGTATCTATCTTCTGGGGCTCGCAGGACCCTATGACTAGCTCTCATACAATGTATTATAGACTACACTTCCTCTTCATGGTACTCTGCTTTAACAAAAAAAAAAATGAAATATATAGGTTACAAAACACCCAGAACAAAAGGTGAGATTCATTCTGGACCTGGGTCCACGAGAGCATGTAGGCCAGAATGAATTACAACAACTGGACATGAATGTTGAAGACAGAGTAAATCAACTAAAGCTAAATTACGTCCATAAAATTGCTCACAACCAGTGTCCACAATATCTTATTGCCAATTTTGTTAAGTCCGTGAACCAATGCAATTACAAAACTAGGGGAAAGGAAGAACAACTCTGCAGTACCTGGAGTCAGTGGTCAGGCTTCAAAGACATTTTTCTGTTCAGCAATAAAAGAGTGGAATAGACTGCCTGCACATGTCAAAGCCTGTCATAGCATGAACCAGTTCAAGAAGAGAGCCAAAATGTACCCATGAATGAGGCTACAGAAAGAGAGGAGAGTGATTTCTTGTATGAAAATAATTAATTTTATCTCTCCCATGGTATATCTTCTCTTATTGTAACTGTTTTTACATAGTCAAGATTTCTACCTGTTTGTAACTTTTAAATATAAATAATAATTGGGTAGTGTCTCGGAGAGTGTTGTATAGCACTAAACTGGTAGTATCTCGGAGTGTTGTATAGCACTAAACTGGTAGTATCTCGGAGTGTTGTATAGCACTAAACTGGTAGTATCTCGGAGAGTGTTGTATAGCACTAAACTGGTAGTATCTAGGAGAGTGTTGTATAACACTAAACTGGTAGTGTCTCGGAGAATGTTGTATAGCACTAAACTGGTGGTATCTCGGAGAATGTTGTATAGCACTAAACTGGTAGTATCTCGGAGAATGTTGTATAGCACTAAACTGGTAGTATCTCGGAGAATGTTGTATAGCACTAAACTGGGTAGTGTCTCGGAGAGTGTTGTATAGCACTAAACTGGTAGTATCTCGAAGAATGTTGTATAGCACTAAACTGGTAGTATCTCGGAGAATGTTGTATAGCACTAGACTGGTAGTATCTCGTAGAGTGTTGTATAGCACTAAACTGGGTAGTGTCTCGGAGAGTGTTGTATAGCACTAGACTGGGTAATGTCTCGGAGAGTGTTGTATAGCACTAAACTGGTAGTATCTCGAAGAGTGTTGTATAGCACTAAACTGGTAGTATCTCGGAGAGTGTTGTATAGCACTAGACTGGGTAATGTCTCGGAGAGTGTTGTATAGCACTAAACTGGTAGTATCTCGGAGAGTGTTGTATAGCACTAAACTGGTAGTATCTCGGAGAGTGTTGTATAGCACTAAACTGGTAGTATCTCGGAGTTTTGTATAGCACTAAATTGGTAGTATCTCGGAGTTTTGTATAGCACTAAACTGGTAGTATCTCGGAGAGTGTTGTATAGCACTAAACTGGGTAGTATCTCGGAGAGTGTTGTATAGCACTAAACTGGTAGTATCTCAGAGTGTTGTATAGCACTAAACTGGTAGTATCTCGGAGAATGTTGTATAGCACTAAACTGGTAGTATCTCGGAGAGTGTTGTATAGCACTAAACTGGTAGTATCTCGGAGAGTGTTGTATAGCACTAAACTGGGTAGTATCTCGGAGAGTGTTGTATAGCACTAAACTGGTAGTATCTCGGAGAGTGTTGTATAGCACTAAACTGGGTAGTATCTCGGAGAGTGTTGTATAACACTAAACTGGTAGTATCTCAGAGAGTGTTGTATAGCACTAAACTGGTAGTATCTCAGAGAGTGTTGTATAGCACTAAACTGGTAGTATCTCGGAGAATGTTGTATAGTGCTAAACTGGTAGTATCTCGGAGAATGTTGTATAGCACTAAACTGGTAGTATCTCGGAGAATGTTGTATAGTGCTAAACTGGTAGTATCTCGGAGAATGTTGTATAGCACTAAACTGGTAGTATCTCGGAGAATGTTGTATAGCACTAAACTGGTAGTATCTCGGAGAGTTTTGTGTAGCACTAAACTGGTAGTGTCTTGGAGAGTGTTGTGTAGCACTAAACTGGGTAGTATCTCGGAGAATGTTGTATAGCGCTAAACTGGTAGTATCTCGGAGTGTTGTATAGCACTAAACTGGTAGTATCTCGGAGAGTGTTGTATAGCACTAAACTGGTAGTATCTCAGAGAGTGTTGTATAGCACTAAACTGGTAGCATCTCGTAGAGTGTTGTATAGCACTAAACTGGTAGTATCTCGGAGTGTTGTATAGCACTAAACTGGTAGTATCTCGGAGAATGTTGTATAGTGCTAAACTGGTAGTATCTCGGAGAGTGTTGTATAGCACTAAACTGGTAGTATCTCGGAGAGTGTTGTATAGTGCTAAACTGGTAGTATCTCGGAGAGTTTTGTGTAGCACTAAACTGGTAGTGTCTTGGAGAGTGTTGTGTAGCACTAAACTGGGCAGTGTCTCGGAGAATGTTGTATAGCACTAAACTGGTAGTATCTCGGAGAATGTTGTATAGTGCTAAACTGGTAGTATCTCGGAGAGTGTTGTATAGCACTAAACTGGTAGTATCTCGGAGAGTGTTGTATAGTGCTAAACTGGTAGTATCTCGGAGAGTTTTGTGTAGCACTAAACTGGTAGTGTCTTGGAGAGTGTTGTGTAGCACTAAACTGGGCAGTGTCTCGGAGAATGTTGTATAGCACTAAACTGGTAGTATCTCGGAGAGTGTTGTATAGCACTAAACTGGTAGTATCTCAGAGAGTGTTGTATAGCACTAAACTGGTAGTATCTCGGAGAGTGCTGTATAGCACTAAACTGGTAGTATCTCGGAGAGTGTTGTATAGCACTAAACTGGGTAGTGTCTCGGAGAGTGTTGTATAGCACTAAACTGGTAGTATCTCGGAGAGTGTTGTATAGCACTAAACTGGTAGTATCTCGGAGAGTGTTGTATAGCACTAAACTGGTAGTATCTCGGAGAATGTTGTATAGCACTAAACTGGTAGTATCTCGGAGAATGTTGTATAGCACTAAACTGGTAGTATCTCGGAGAATGTTGTATAGCACTAAACTGGTAGTATCTCGTAGAGTGTTGTATAGCACTAAACTGGGTAGTGTCTCGGAGAGTGTTGTATAGCACTAAACTGGTAGTATCTCGGAGAATGTTGTATAGCACTAAACTGGGTAGTGTCTCGGAGAGTGTTGTATAGCACTAAACTGGGTAGTGTCTCGGAGAGTGTTGTATAGCACTAAACTGGTAGTATCTCGGAGAATGTTGTATAGCACTAAACTGGGTAGTGTCTCGGAAAGTGTTGTATAGCACTAAACTGGGTAGTGTCTCGGAGAGTGTTGTATAGCACTAAACTGGTAGTATCTCGGAGAGTGTTGTATAGCACTAAACTGGGTAGTGTCTCGGAGAGTGTTGTATAGCACTAAACTGGTAGTATCTCCGAGAATGTTGTATAGCACTAAACTGGTAGTATCTCGGAGAGTGTTGTATAGCACTAAACTGGGTAGTGTCTCGGAGAGTGTTGTATAGCACTAAACTGGTAGTATCTCGGAGAGTGTTGTATAGCACTAAACTGGGTAGTATCTCGGAGAGTGTTGTATAGCACTAAACTGGTAGTATCTCGGAGAATGTTGTATAGCACTAAACTGGTAGTATCTCGGAGAGTGTTGTATAGCACTAAACTGGTAGTATCTCGGAGTGTTGTATAGCACTAAACTGGTAGTATCTCGGAGAGTGTTGTATAGCACTAAACTGGTAGTATCTCGGAAAGTGTTGTATAGCACTAAACTGGTAGTATCTCGGAGAGTGTTGTATAGCACTAAACTGGGTAGTGTCTCGGAGAGTGTTGTATAGCACTAAACTGGTAGTACCTCAGAGAGTGTTGTATAGCACTAGACTGGTAGTACCTCAGAGAGTGTTGTATAGCACTAAACTGGTAGTATCTCGGAGAGTTTTGTATAGAACTAAACTGGTAGTATCTCGGAGTTTTGTATAACACTAAACTGGTAGTATCTCGGAGAGTGTTTATAGCACTAAACTGGGTAGTGTCTCGGAGAGTGTTGTATAGCACTAAACTGGTAGTATCTCAGAGAGTGTTGTATAGCACTAAACTGGTAGTATCTCGGAGAGTGTTGTATAGCACTAAACTGGTAGTATCTCGGAGAGTTTTGTATAGCACTAAACTGGTAGTATCTCGGAGAGTTTTGTATAGCACTAAACTGGTAGTATCTCGGAGAATGTTGTATACCACTAAACTGGTAGTATCTCGGAGAATGTTGTATAGCACTAAACTGGGTAGTGTCTCGGAGAATGTTGTATAGCACTAAACTGGTAGTATCTCGGAGAATGTTGTATAGCACTAAACTGGTAGTGTCTCGGAGAGTGTTGTGTAGCACTAAACTGGTAGTATCTCAGAGAGTGTTGTATAGCACTAAACTGGTAGTGTCTCGGAGAGTGTTGTGTAGCACTAAACTGGTAGTGTCTCGGAGAGTTTTGTATAGCACTAAACTGGTAGTAAAAAAACCATACCCCCGGCCGGGATTGAACCCGCGGTCATAGTGTCTCAAAACTCCAGCCCGTCGCGTTAGCCACTAGACCAGCTAGCCACAATAAGATTCATCCAACTAGGTATATTTCTACACCATAGGAAGGTTAGCACAGGCACCTCTGTGACCACAAATGCAAGTTTTTACAGACGAATCTCCAGCTAGCGTGGCCGTGACGAACTCTAGCTCAAGTCCCTTCACTGCCGTCAACATGACTCAAGAAATCGTAATGACACGATTGCAAACAAACCATACCCCCGGTCGGGATTGAACCCGTGGTCATAGAGTCTCAAAACTCCAGCCCGTCGCGTTAGCCACATGACCGCGGGTTCAATCCCGGCCGGGGGTATGGTTTGTTTGCAATCGTGTCATTACGATTTCTTGAGTCAAACTGGTAGTATCTCGGAGAGTGTTGTATAGCACTAAACTGGTAGTATCTCGGAGAATGTTGTATAGCACTAAACTGGTAGTATCTCGGAGAATGTTGTATAGCACTAAACTGGTAGTATCTCAGAGAGTGTTGTATAGCACTAAACTGGTAGTATCTCGGAGAGTGTTGTATAGCACTAAACTGGTAGTATCTCGGAAAATGTTGTATAGCACTAAACTGGTAGTATCTCGGAGAATGTTGTATAGCACTAAACTGGTAGTATCTCGGAGAATGTTGTATAGCACTAAACTGGTAGTATCTCGGAGAATGTTGTATAGCACTAAACTGGTAGTATCTCGGAGAGTGTTGTATAGCACTAAACTGGTATTATCTCGGAGAATGTTGTATAGCACTAAACTGGTAGTATCTCGGAGAATGTTGTATAGCACTAAACTGGTAGTATCTCGGAGAGTGTTGTATAGCACTAAACTGGTAGTATCTCGGAGAATGTTGTATAGCACTAAACTGGTAGTATCTCGGAGAATGTTGTATAGCACTAAACTGGTAGTATCTCGGAGAATGTTGTATAGCACTAAACTGGTAGTATCTCGGAGAATGTTGTATAGCACTAAACTGGTAGTATCTCGGAGAGTGTTGTATAGCACTAAACTGGTAGTATCTCGGAGAATGTTGTATAGCACTAAACTGGTAGTATCTCGGAGAATGTTGTATAGCACTAAACTGGTAGTATCTCGGAGAATGTTGTATAGCACTAAACTGGGTAGTGTCTCGGAGAGTGTTGTATAGCACTAAACTGGTAGTATCTCAGAGAATGTTGTATAGCACTAAACTGGTAGTATCTCGAAGAATGTTGTATAGCACTAAACTGGTAGTATCTCGGAGAATGTTGTATAGCACTAAACTGGTAGTATCTCGTAGAGTGTTGTATAGCACTAAACTGGGTAGTGTCTCGGAGAGTGTTGTATAGCACTAGACTGGGTAATGTCTCGGAGAGTGTTGTATAGCACTAAACTGGTAGTATCTCGTAGAGTGTTGTATAGCACTAAACTGGTAGTATCTCGGAGAGTGTTGTATAGCACTAGACTGGGTAATGTCTCGGAGTGTTGTATAGCACTAAATTGGTAGTATCTCGGAGTTTTGTATAGCACTAAACTGGTAGTATCTCGGAGAGTGTTGTATAGCACTAAACTGGGTAGTATCTCGGAGAGTGTTGTATAGCACTAAACTGGTAGTATCTCAGAGAGTGTTGTATAGCACTAAACTGGTAGTATCTCGGAGAGTGTTGTATAGCACTAAACTGGTAGTATCTCGGAGAGTGTTGTATAGCACTAAACTGGTAGTATCTCGGAGAATGTTGTATAGCACTAAACTGGGTAGTATCTAGGAGAGTGTTGTATAGCACTAAACTGGTAGTATCTCAGAGAGTGTTGTATAGCACTAAACTGGTAGTATCTCGGAGAGTGTTGTATAGCACTAAACTGGTAGTATCTCGGAGAGTGTTGTATAGCACTAAACTGGTAGTATCTCAGAGAGTGTTGTATAGCACTAAACTGGTAGTATCTCGGAGAATGTTGTATAGCACTAAACTGGTAGTATCTCGGAGAGTGTTGTATAGCACTAAACTGGTAGTATCTCGGAGAGTGTTGTATAGCACTAAACTGGTAGTATCTCGGAGAGTGTTGTATAGCACTAAACTGGTAGTGTCTCGGAGAATGTTGTATAGCACTAAACTGGTAGTATCTCGGAGTGTTGTATAGCACTAAACTGGTAGTATCTCGGAGAGTGTTGTATAGCACTAAACTGGTAGTGTCTCGGAGAGTGTTGTATAGCACTAAACTGGTAGTATCTAGGAGAGTGTTGTATAGCACTAAACTGGTAGTATCTCGGAGAGTGTTGTATAGCACTAAACTGGTAGTATCTCGGAGAGTGTTGTATAGCACTAAACTGGTAGTATCTCGGAGAGTGTTGTATAGCACTAAACTGGTAGTATCTCGGAGAATGTTGTATAGCACTAAACTGGTAGTATCTCGGAGAATATTGTATAGCACTAAACTGGTAGTATCTAGTAGAGTGTTGTATAGCACTAAACTGGTAGAATCTCGGAGAGTGTTGTATAGCACTAAACTGGTAGTATCTCGGAGAGTGTTGTATAGCACTAAACTGGGTAGTATCTCGGAGAGTGTTGTATAGCACTAAACTGGTAGTATCTCGGAGAGTGTTGTATAGCACTAAACTGGGTAGTATCTCGGAGAGTGTTGTATAACACTAAACTGGTAGTATCTCGGAGAATGTTGTATAGCACTAAACTGGTAGTATCTCGGAGAATGTTGTATAGCACTAAACTGGTAGTATCTCGGAGAGTGTTGTATAGCACTAAACTGGTAGTATCTCGGAGAGTGTTGTATAGCACTAAACTGGGTAGTGTCTCGGAGAGTGTTGTATAGCACTAAACTGGTAGTATCTCGGAGAGTGTTGTATAGTGCTAAACTGGTAGTATCTCGGAGAGTGTTGTATAGTGCTAAACTGGTAGTATCTCGGAGTGTTGTATAGCACTAAACTGGTAGTGTCTTGGAGAGTGTTGTGTAGCACTAAACTGGGTAGTGTCTCGGAGAATGTTGTATAGCACTAAACTGGTAGTATCTCGGAGAGTGATGTATAGCACTAAACTGGTAGTATCTCAGAGAGTGTTGTATAGCACTAAACTGGTAGTATCTCGTAGAGTGTTGTATAGCACTAAACTGGTAGTATCTCGGAGTGTTGTATTGCACTAAACTGGTAGTATCTCAGAGAGTGTTGTGTAGCACTAAACTGGTAGTATCTCGGAGAGTGTTGTATAGCACTAAACTGGTAGTATCTCGGAGAGTGTTGTATAGCACTAAACTGGTAGTATCTCGGAGTGTTGTATAGCACTAAACTGGTAGTATCTCGGAGAGTGTTGTATAGCACTAAACTGGTAGTATCTCGGAGAATGTTGTATAGCACTAAACTGGTAGTATCTCGGAGAATGTTGTATAGCACTAAACTGGTAGTATCTCGGAGAATGTTGTATAGCACTAAACTGGTAGTGTCTCGGAGAGTGATGTATAGCACTAAACTGGTAGTATCTCGGAGAGTGTTGTATAGCACTAAACTGGTAGTATCTCGGAGAGTGTTGTATAGCACTAAACTGGTAGTATCTCGGAGAATGTTGTATAGCACTAAACTGGTAGTATCTCGGAGAATGTTGTATAGCACTAAACTGGTAGTATCTCGGAGAATGTTGTATAGCACTAAACTGGTAGTATCTCGTAGAGTGTTGTATAGCACTAAACTGGGTAGTGTCTCCGAGAGTGTTGTATAGCACTAAACTGGTAGTATCTCGGAGAATGTTGCATAGCACTAAACTGGGTAGTGTCTCGGAGAGTGTTGTATAGCACTAAACTGGGTAGTGTCTCGGAGAGTGTTGTATAGCACTAAACTGGTAGTATCTCGGAGAGTGTTGTATAGCACTAAACTGGTAGTATCTAGGAGAGTGTTGTATAGCACTAAACTGGTAGTGTCTCGGAGAGTGTTGTATAGCACTAAACTGGTAGTATCTCGGAGAGTGTTGTATAGCACTAAACTGGGTAGTGTCTCGGAGAGTGTTGTATAGCACTAAACTGGTAGTATCTCGGAGAATGTTGTATAGCACTAAACTGGTAGTGTCTTGGAGAGTGTTGTGTAGCACTAAACTGGTAGTATCTCGGAGAGTTTTGTGTAGCACTAAACTGGTAGTGTCTTGGAGAGTGTTGTGTAGCACTAAACTGGGTAGTATCTCGGAGAATGTTGTATAGCACTAAACTGGTAGTATCTCGGAGAGTGTTGTATAGCACTAAACTGGTAGTATCTCAGAGAGTGTTGTATAGCACTAAACTGGTAGTATCTCGTAGAGTGTTGTATAGCACTAAACTGGTAGTATCTCGGAGTGTTGTATAGCACTAAACTGGTAGTATCTCAGAGAGTGTTGTGTAGCACTAAACTGGTAGTATCTCGGAGAGTGTTATATAGCACTAAACTGGTAGTATCTCGGAGTGTTGTATAGCACTAAACTGGTAGTATCTCGGAGAGTGTTGTATAGCACTAAACTGGGTAGTGTCTCGGAGAGTGTTGTATAGCACTAAACTGGTAGTATCTCGGAGAGTGTTGTATAGCACTAAACTGGGTAGTATCTCGGAGAATGTTGTATAGCACTAAACTGGTAGTATCTCGGAGAATGTTGTATAGCACTAAACTGGTAGTATCTCGGAGAGTGTTGTATAGCACTAAACTGGTAGTATCTCGGAGAGTGTTGTATAGCACTAAACTGGGTAGTGTCTCGGAGAGTGTTGTATAGCACTAAACTGGTAGTTCCTCAGAGAGTGTTGTATAGCACTAAACTGGTAGTATCTCGGAGAGTTTTGTATAGAACTAAACTGGTAGTATCTCGGAGTTTTGTATAGCACTAAACTGGTAGTATCTCGGAGAGTGTTGTATAGCACTAAACTGGTAGTATCTCGGAGAATGTTGTATAGCACTAAACTGGTAGTGTCTCGGAGTGTTGTATAGCACTAAACTGGTAGTATCTCGGAGAATGTTGTATAGCACTAAACTGGTAGTATCTCGGAGAATGTTGTATAGCACTAAACTGGTAGTGTCTCGGAGAGTGTTGTATAGCACTAAACTGGTAGTATCTCGGAGAGTGTTTATAGCACTAAACTGGGTAGTGTCTCGGAGAATGTTGTATAGCACTAAACTGGTAGTATCTCGGAGAATGTTGTATAGCACTAAACTGGTAGTATCTCGGAGAATGTTGTATAGCACTAAACTGGTAGTATCTCGGAGAATGTTGTATAGCACTAAACTGGTAGTATCTCGGAGAATGTTGTATAGCACTAAACTGGTAGTATCTCGGAGTGTTGTATAGCACTAAACTGGTAGTATCTCGGAGAGTGTTGTATAGCACTAAACTGGTAGTATCTAGGAGAGTGTTGTATAGCACTAAACTGGTAGTATCTCGGAGAGTGTTGTATAGCACTAAACTGGTAGTATCTCGGAGAGTGTTGTATAGCACTAAACTGGTAGTATCTCGGAGAGTGTTGTATAGCACTAAACTGGTAGTGTCTCGGAGAGTGTTGTATAGCACTAAACTGGTAGTATCTCGGAGAATGTTGTATAGCACTAAACTGGTAGTATCTCGGAGAGTTTTGTATAGCACTAAACTGGTAGTATCTCGGAGAATGTTGTATAGCACTAAACTGGTAGTATCTCAGAGAGTGTTGTATAGCACTAAACTGGTAGTATCTCGGAGAATGTTGTATAGCACTAAACTGGTAGTATCTCCGAGAGTGTTGTATAGCACTAAACTGGTAGTATCTCGGAGAGTTTTGTATAGCACTAAACTGGTAGTATCTCGTACCACAGGTTTTTGTTGAATCATTAATGGCTTAATGACATTGCCCCAGAAAAACTAAACAGATCACAGCAAAGAGACTGAATAATCCCTGGCTAACACCAAGCATCCTCAAATCCATTAACACAAAGCACAAATATGAAAAACAGTATAGAATGGGTCAAATAACTAGAGAACAGTTGAAAAGTTACTCGTCAGCACTTACCAGCCTGATAAGAAGGTCAAAAAATTGTATTATGAAAATAGATTACATAACATCAAAGCTGATATGAAAAAAAACCTGGAAAAATCTATCTGAAATTTTTGGAACTAAAAAATTATCCAAAAACAAAACAATCAAACTAACAAAATCAGATGAACCACTACTCACTTCAACCGAAACAGCAAACAGACTTAATGTTTTCTTCTCCACCATAGGAAAAAATCTAGCAAACAAAATACCAAGCACAAACGCTCGTCCATCAGACGAAGCAGGTTCTAGGCATATTCCCCTAAGAAAGAAGAAGAGCAGGAGTAAACTGGAGAGAAAAAGACGCTCCCTCTACAGAAGACGAGGAAGAGTCACTGAGCTCCTCAGGAGTGCTAGAATATCTGATACACGAAAGGAGGCGCTGACCAGGGAAGTGGAAACTATCGAACTTAAGTTAAATGACTCTTACAGGAACCAGGAGAGGCAGGAGGAGCTTAAAGCTATTAGTGAAATTGAAAGAAATTCAAAACATTTCTTTTCATATGCCAAAAACAAGGCAAATACCACATCTAGTATCGGGCCCTTACTCAGACAGGATGGGACTTACACAGATGACAACAAGGAAATGAGTGAAATATTGAAATCCCAGTACGACTCTGTGTTTAGTGAACCACTAATCGGTCTGAGGATCGACGACCCAAATGATTTCTTCATGAATGAGCCTCAAAACTCCATAAATGTATGCCAGATTTCCGACATTACCCTAACTCCGATAGATTTCGAAAAAGCCATTGACAACATGCCTATGCACTCAGCCCCGGGCCCAGACTCGTGGAACTCTGTTTTCATTAAGAACTGCAAGAAACCCCTCTCGCGTGCCCTAAGTACACTATGGAGGAGGAGCTTGGACATGGGTGAAATTCCACAGTCACTCAAAACAACGGATACAGCCCCACTCCACAAAGGTGGCAGCAAAGCATTAGCTAAGAACTATAGACCAATAGTTCTGACGTCCCACATCATAAAAATCTTTGAAAGAGTGCTAAGAAGCAGGATTGCAAATCACCTGGATTCCCAAAATCTGCACAATCCAGGGCAACATGGGTTCAGGGCAGGTCGCTCCTGCCTCTCACAACTACTGGATCACTATGACATGGCCTTGGATGCACTGGAAGAAAATCAGAATGCAGATGTAATATACACAGACTTTGCAAAAGCATTTGACAAATGCGATCATGGCGTAATAGCCCATAAAATACGTGCTAAAGGAATAACTGGGAAAGTGGGGAGATGGATCTTCAACTTCCTAACAAATCGAACACAAAGAGTAGTGGTCAACAGAGTTAAATCGGAGGCTGCCATAGTGAAGAGCTCTGTTCCACAAGGCACAGTACTCGCCCCCATCTTATTCCTTATCCTCATATCAGACATAGACAGAGATATACACCACAGCACCGTATCATCCTTTGCGGATGATACTAGGATCTGCATGAGGCTGTCATCTGCAGAGGACGCGGTTAACCTCCAAGAAGATATAAACAAAGTTTTCCAGTGGGCAACGGTAATCAATATGATGTTCAATGAGGACAAATTCCAACTACTCCGTTATGGAAAACTGGAGGAGATAATAACTAGAACAGAGTATACTACAGACTCCGGCCATACAACAGAGCGGAAAAATAATGTAAGGGACCTGGGAGTAGTAATGTCTGAGGATCTCACTTTCAAGGATCACAACAGTGCCACGATCACACGTGCAAAGAAAATGATAGGATGGATAATGAGAACTTTCAAAACGAGAGATGCCAAGCCAATGATGATCCTTTTCAAATCACTTGTTCTCTCTAGGCTGGAATACTGCTGTACATTAACATCTCAATTCAAAGCAGGTGAAATCGCAGATCTAGAGAGTGTACAGAGATCCTTTACTGCACGTATAAGTTCTGTCAAGCACCTTAACTACTGGGAACGCTTGGAAGCACTTGACTTGTACTCGTTGGAACACAGGAGGGAGAGATATATCATAATCTACACTTGGAAAATCTTGGAAGGAATGGTCCCAAATCTGCACACAGAAATCACTCCCTACGAAAGTAAAAGACTGGGCAGGCGATGCAAAAGGCCCCCAATAAAAAGTAGGGGCGCCATTGGTACACTAAGGGAAAACACCATAAGTGTCCGGGGCCCAAAACTGTTCAACAGCCTCCCATCAAGCATTAAGGGAATTGCCAATAAACCCCTGGCTGCCTTCAAGAGAGAGCTGGACAGATACCTAAAGTCAGTGCCGGATCAGCCGGGCTGTGGCTCGTACGTTGGACTGCGTGCGGCCAGCAGTAACAGCCTAGTTGATCAGGCCCTGATCCATCGGGAGGCCTGGTCATGGACCGGGCCGCGGGGGCGTTGATCCCCGGAATAACCTCCAGGTAACCAGGTAACCTCCAGGTATAGGTAACTACCCAAATACGCTATTCCTAGCTCCAACCAACCCCATAGAAGTTACGCCCATCATAAACACCCTTAAAAACAAGGCATGAGACATAACTTGCCTGCTTTTATGTACAAAAAAGCTTCTCAAGTATTGCCACCAATTATTGCAACACTCTTTAACAAATCCACTGAATCATCTACCTTCCCAACAATCCTCAAAACAGCGAGGGTCACTCCGATCCATAAAGGAGGTGACCAAGCTGACTTGAATAACTATAGACCAATATCTAACTTATCATTGCTCTCTAAAATCTTTGAAAAATTAATTCATAGACGGATCTATTCCTACCTCGTCTCACACAACATATTAAACCCTTGTCAGTTTGGATTCAGGAATAATAAAAGCACAAATGATGCTATCATACACATGCTAGAACTAATATATACCGCAATCGAAAAGAAAGAAGTCCCGCTGGGCATTTTCATTGATTTACGTAAAGCTTTCGATACAGTCGACCATGAGCTGCTGTACTCCAAATTAATGCACTATGGTATTAGAGGCCACTCCCTCAACTACCTAAAATCATACCTTAGTAACAGAACTCAATATGTGTATGCAAATGATGCAAACTCCTCCACCCAACCAATCACAGTAGGAGTCCCACAAGGAAGTGTCCTAGGACCACTCCTCTTTCTCATCTACATCAATGATGTACCGTATGCATCACAGCTACTCAAACCCATATTATTTGCAGATGACACTACATATATCTTTTCCCACCCAAACACAGTCATACTAGCAAACACAGTCAATGCTGAATTACAGAAAATATCTGCCTGGATGATGATTAACAAACTTACCCTGAACACTGATAAAACCCATTTCATTCAGTTTGGAAACAAAGCTGCTAATGATCCAATTAACATAATGCTAAATGGATCATCAGTCACAAGACTCACAGAGGGAAAATTCCTAGGTATCCACCTTGACAGTAGCCTTAAGTTCCGGACACACATACAACAAATCACCAAGAAAATCTCCAAGACTGTAGGCATACTATCAAAGATAAGGTGCTACATTCCATAATCAGCTCTCCTGGCACTGTACCATACACTCATATACCCTTATCTTACACATGGAATTTGTGCATGGGGATCAACAACATCCAATTGCCTAAAACCCCTAATAACCCAGCAAAAGGCAGCAGTAAGAATGATAACAAATTCCCACTCCCGCCAGCATACTCCACCAATTTTCAAAAGTCTGAATCTGCTCACCATTAAGAATATCCATACTTATTCATGTGCCTACTACATACACAGAACAATACACGCAAATATAAACCCACCACTCAAACTTCTCCTCACCAACCTAAACAGGACACATGACCACAACACAAGACACAGATCTCTTTTTGATATACCTCGTGTCCATATCACACTGTATAAAAACTAGGCACATAAAGGGCCCCAAAATATGGAATTCATTACCAGAAGATATTAAAGTAACCCAGTCTGAAAATCAATTTAAGACTTCTCAAAAGCCACTTAATCACCCTAGACTAAATGCTCAGTACTCAGTACACACTTACTCACCTCTGTACTTCCACATCATAACTGAAACAATCACTTTGAACCTTTTATCCATTGTTGACAGGAATATAATTGAATCATTGTTTTCACAAAAAGCATTTTCGAATATAAATATATCTTTGTCTTATACAAATATTGATTCATTTATAATTAATAATCTACTGTACAACTATGAAATAATTAATATCCTACTGTACAACTATGATATACTTCTCCTTAGTATTAAGTAGACTGTAAGCCAATAATGTTAAGTTGGCCCATAATGCCCAGGCATAATAGAGGTTCTCTTTGCATTGCAACCCACTATTGTAAATATAAAATCTCAATGTACTGTTTGCAAAGTCATAAAATAAATAAAATAAGGTGATTTGTAGTAGATCCCCAGAGAGGTAGGAGGTAGGAGAGGTAAGGATAGATTAGAGAATGTTATATATAATGCTGTGTGAGGTAGACATTAACCTATCTTGATGAGGGTGCCAACTGATTTGGATGCTTGGGAATGGGATCAATATCTTTGATTACAAGGCACGCGAATATGCCATTGTTCCAAAAATGTGGTCCTCATGACCGTACACATGTATTGAAAGTTTGAAGCTGATTAGATGAGGTGTTCTCGAGTTATGAGCAAATAATATGAAAAAGTTAGAGGAAGAAAAAATTTCAGGCAACGTCTTGAAGGTCTCCATTCAGGGATACACTTATTAATAACATGTATTAAATTTGTAGGAAACTAAAATTGAGAGGTTAACATTTTAAGAGTTATATTTCTCTTTTATTAACATGTATCGATTAGCTGTATATATTTTTCCATAATAAACTAAATAAATGAAAATAAAAGTACCAACCTGAGGACTTCAAGTAATGATGAATTAAAAACAACCTGGAAGCGGCAGCCCTGAGGCGCCATTACTGACGTTCTTTGCTGCAGCAATCATTTTATACCCTCATACATGCCCAAATTATCGTACTGCACACACAAACTTGCTATGTGCAATTACTATACATTTTTTTTATTCATGGTGTAGCGATAAACATCTATACGTCATACACCGTCTGGGTTATGGGAAATAATTATGTTCAGTATGAGGAAGTATAAGGTAACTTCAATTCCTTGAATCAAGAGCCCTTCAACAGCATAAAGGTGATCTTCACTGAAGGGATACCATGTGTGAATGTAAGTCTGGACTAGACTATTTAAGTAGTCTCTCTCTCTTGTGATCACTGTAACATATATAAGACGTATACAAAGCCTTTTACTTATACTGAAGAGGAACAATGAAGGTGAGGACATTTATTTATTTATTTTTAATTTGTACATGATACATTGATGTACAAAGAAATACCGTGGTTAAGTGTAACATGCCAAAAGTCCCTTGTATGCAGAGCATTATGGGCAGGCTTAAAATTAACTTAATATTAACTAAGCAATGATACATTCAGTGGTAAAATTATAGTAAACAAATAACAATTAAGCACAAATGAGTATTTCAAAGTCAGGTCATATGGTCATTGCTGAGTTGCTGAGCATTCAGTAAAATGGAGTATTCTGTTAGGTAATGTAATTAAAAAAACAAAGTTTGATAGGGTCACAGGTTATACATTTATTTGATACAGTTATTCAGTATTTATTTAGTTATGGGTGAATAAGTGATTTTTAAGAAGAGACTTGAATTTATAAACAATGTTTCTTTTATATTCACAGGTAATGAATTCCAGATTTTAGGGCCTTTTATGTGCATTGAGTTTTTGCATAGTGTGAGATGGACACGAGGAACATCAAAGAGTGATCTGTGCCTTGTGTTATGGTCATGTGTTCTGTTGAGGTTGGCAAGGAGACGTTTGAAGGGAGGGTTTATATCCGAGTTAAGTGTTCTATGTATGTAGTAGGTACAATAATAAGTATGGATGTTTTGTACGGTGAATAGGTTTAGAATTTTAATATTGGTGGAGTGTGCTGCGTGGAGTGGAAATTTGTTATCATTCTAACTGCAGCCTTTTGTTGGGTGATTAGTGGTCTGAGATGGTTTATTGTTGTTGAGCCCCATGCACAAATTCCATAGGTTAGATAGGGGTAAATGAGTGAGTGATATAGGGCCAGGAGGGCTGACTGTGAAACAAAATACCGTATCTTCGATAGTATGCCTACGGCCTTGGAAATTTGTTGTACATGTGTTTGAAATTTGAGTCTATTATCAAGGTGGATTCCTAAGAATTTTCCCTCTGTGAGCTTTGTGATAGGTGATCCGTTTATCATTATGTTAAGAGGGACATCTGTAGCTCTGTTTCTAAACTGAGTGAAGTAGGTTTTGCCAATATTGAGAGTAAGTTTGTTAGTCATCATCCAGGTAGATATTTTCTGTAATTCGGTATTTACAGTATTGGCTAGCATGACTGGGCTTTGGTGAGAGAAGACGTATGTAGTGTCATCTACAAATGGTGTGGGTTTGAGTAGTTGAGATGCATTTGGTAGGTCGTTTAAGTAAACGAGAGAAAAGGGCCATGGACACTTCCCTGTGGGACACCAGCTGTAATTGGCTGTGCGGAAGAGTTTGCTCCATTTGTGTACACATATTGGCTTCTGTTGCTGAGGTATGACTTTAGGTAGTTGAGGGAGTGCCCTCTTATACCACAGTGCGACATTTTAATGTGGAGCAAATCATGGTCAACAGTATCAAAAGCTTTACGTAAATCAGTGAAGATCCCCAGTGTATATATGTTCTAGCATGTGTATAATAGCATCATTCGTATTTTTATTAGGCCTGAACCCAAACTGACAGGGGTTGAGTATTCATTCGTCTCTCGACCTGCGGGAAGAGAGGACGCTTCTACAATTTCTCTTGCACGCCACCTGGTGAGGAAAACAGCATTAGCACCAAGATGGATGACCGAATGAACCGGCGCGTAAGTACTGTCTGCATTGAGCTGGTTAGAGGATCTTTAAGTAGCGCCACGGTGAACGTTCTCCTGCCAAGCATTATCAGGGACTGTTATGGCATCCCCAATGAAGAGTTGTATGGTGTGGCACTGAATGGAATGTCAAGGGTCTTCGTGAAGTTCATGAGGGCTGACTTCTACTCTACCATCGTCGACGAATTTCAAGAAAGGAGGATGAGTATTAATTCGGCAGTGGAAGTATGCTTGCATGATGTGTCTAAGTATTTTACTTGGGTGAAGGTATGGAATGTACCTTTTGAGGCAACAGCATACAGCCTACAAGATGTGTTCAGTGGTTATGGGACTGTACATTCGGCGAGCATGGGAATGTGGAGGGACGGCCCCTACGAGGGGATGCCGGAAGGATCCTTCACACTGAAAATGACCCTGAGGAGGCCGATACCATCATATGTAACATTGCATAGCCATAGAACACAGGTTTTTGTACACTATGCGGGACAGAGGAAGACGTGCCGTTTATGTGACTCTTATGAGCACATGGCGGCACAATGCCCCAGGAGACAGGGCCATAGGGGTCAAGAGAAAGCTTCTGAAGACAAGCAGTTAGAAGCCGTGGACGTTATGACGGGTGAAGTGGAAAGCCGGGGTAAGGGCCTATGGAGTGAGGAGGTCGAAAGAGCAGAGGTGGTTTTGGAGACGTGTGTTACACTACCAGTGGAAACGGGGGGGAGGGAATATCGCTGTCAGACAGACCGTTAGGTACTACAGACTCAGCTCAAGAAGGGATTTTGGAGGCTGTGCTGAAGGATTTTTTGGAAGAGTCGGAGCATGGTGTGGAAGGTGATGTGAGGTTAGGTGATGTCAAGATGATGGATGAACAGAAACGGGGTAAGGAAGACTTGAGTGAGGTTCAAATGGAGAGCAATGTGGTGGTGGAGGTCCATCAAGAAGATGTGGTTGAAGAAGATAAGTGTGTAGAGGGTAGCTCCTGCAAGAGATCAGCGGGGGCATCAGACATGGACAAAGTCCTCACACCAGCGCAGAGGCCTGGGAAGAAGATTTGGGCAGCTGTGGTAGCAACGGCAAGTCCGGGAGGAGGAGGGGGGGCAATGGGAAGATCGGCGGGAAGGGACAGGGAGGGGTTGGAGGGCAGGAACGAGGGATTGATAGAGATGGACCGAGACCTATGAAAGGAGGACCAAGTAAGCCTCAGCGGCATAGGGGTAAGCTGCCATTCTTGTAAAATTCAGGTGTGTAACTTTCAATGTAAACGGTCTTAAAACCGAGGTCAAGAGGGTATGGTTAGAGTGGGTTTTAAGGAGATTTAGTATTGTTGTCTGTTTTTAGCAGGAACATAACCATAGGTTAGGATGTGAGTTGTTTTTCAAAGGTTATAGGTTGTTTACCAGTGATGCTTTGAGGTTGAAAGGAGGTGTGGCTGTGGCGGTAAAGGAGACCAGTCCTTTGCGTATCCTGGGTTGGGAGGAAGGGGGGGTGGGAGGGTTGTCAGAGTGGATGGGTTTTGGGGGGCCGGGAGGGTTAGTTTTGTAGGTGTGTACATGCCAGCAACTAATAACGCTAGAGTGAAGGTGGATTTTGTACGCGATATTCTGGTATATCACTTCAGAGGTTTATCTGCTATTACAGTGATTGGTGGGGATTGGAATTGTGTCATTAGGAATGGTGATGTGGTTCCGAGGGGGGCGGGTTGTGTTTTGGGGGTTCTGAGAGATGTTTTGCGAGATATTAGAGTGGTAGATGTGGTGGGGAGTAGGGGATATGGAGTGGAGCACACTTTTATTCATAGGGGATATGAGGCACGGTTATATAGGATTTATGTTAGGCAGGGAATAGGTGTGGAGAGGGTGGGTTTTTCTGATCATCGTGCTGTTATAGCAGATTTGAGGGTAGATGGCATAGTGAGAGTTTATGCGGGATACTGGAAATTGAATGTGAGGCTACTTAGGGATGAGGGTGACGCTATAGGTTTTGAAGATTGGTGGAAATCCTTTTGGGAGACTAGGAATATGGAGATGGATTTGCTGGATTGGTGGGAAATGAGGGCTAAAGTTGGAATCGCAGATCTTTTTAAAGTATGGGGTAAGGAGATGGCGAGGTGGAGCTATGGTCTACAAAATTATCTTGAAGGTCAGTTAAATGACTGTTATGCAGAGGAACGGGTGGGGCGGAGTGAGGACAAGGAACGTTTGCGAAATAGGTTGGCGGAAATTCACAATGAAAAATTTGAGGCAATTAGAGTTAGGGCAGGGTTGGAGGACGTTTTAAGGGGGATAGGCCATCGGGTTTTGTACTAAGGAGGTTTAAGGAACGGCAGGCAAAAACCACCTTGGCGTATATTGAGGCAGGTACAGGGAGGGGGGTGGCTTTGAGGAGGGTCAAGGCCTATCCACCACGAAAAATATTAGTTTGTATGCCGATTTTTGGTTTAGGGAGAAATGGAGGAGGGTTGGCGGGGGAGTGAGTGAGGGACGTTTTGGGGATGAAGGGTTTAATAGGGTATTAAGTGAGCAGGACAGTGACAGACTCGAGAGTAGTATTAGTGTAGCGGAGGTGGAGGAGGCAGTTTTTGGGCTGTGCCAGGGTAAAACCCCAGGCATAGACGGCATACCAAACGATTTTTATAGGTGTCTTTGGGGGAGTGTACGGCATTGTCTGGTGGGGGTTTTGAATTGTATGTTAAGTAGTGGGAGGATGGGAAAATCACAAAGAACGGGTGTCATGGTTTTAGTGCCCAAAAAGAAGGAATGCCGAGTTTTGAATGATTACCGTGCGATTACGTTAATGTGCTCGGATTACAAGATTTTTGCTAAGATTTTGGGCAACAGAATGAGGAAAGTGTTAGGTTTAGTGTTACATAGGGGGCAGTTGGGAATTCCGGGGAGAAGGATGAGGGATGGACATGGTTTTATTAGTGATTTTCTAGAGAGTTGTACGGGAGGGGGAATACTAGGTTTAGATTGGGAGAACGCATATGATTCCGTGGAGAGAGATTTCTTAGGGGTTTGCTTAGAGAGGTTGGGGTTTCAGGAGGGGGTAGTGAGGTGGGTGAACACCCTGTATGCTGAGGCAGAGGTGAGGGTACAGGTCAATGGGAGGTTGGGTGAAAGTGTACCGATGGAGAGACATTTGAGGCAGGGCTGCCCGCTGTCGCAGCTGCTCTTTGTGTGTGTGCAGAATCCTTTTTATGAGTCTGTTGAGCGGGTGATGGACAAACAGGAGATGGAGGGGGGTGCAAAGGGGGCATCGTTGGGTATGTGGATGATACTACTGTTTTGCTACGGGGTAAGGAGGAGTTAAGGAGGAGGGGTAGAGTGATTCAAATGTTTGGTATGAATACGGGGACGAGAGTTAATACGGTGAAATCAAGGTTATTAGAAGTGGGTAATTGGATAGGGGGGGCTTGGGAATGGGGTTAGGATGGACAGTGGTTGACAGAATCAGGGTATGTGGGATATGGTATATGGCAGAGGTGCAGGCATGCAGAAGGGTAAATTCGAAGTCTGTCACGGGTAAGGTTTCAGGTAGACTAGGAGGTTTAAGTGTGAGGGACCTAGCTTTACATCAGAGGGTGTGGTGGTAAATTCACTTGTCTATAGCAAGGTATGGGGATGGCAGAGGTTTTTCCCTTAGAGGTACAAGACATTGTGGAAATGCAGAGGAGGGTGCTGAAGTTTGTGTGGGGATTTAGGAGGGCATGGTTAAGTAAGGAGGTAGTTATGACGGATGTTCGAAGAGGGGGTTTAGGTTTGTTGCCTTTAGGACTGAGAGTAATGGCTATATATATCAAGCGGAGGTATATAAGGGAAGGGGGTGTGAGGGGAGCTAAAGTAGGAAGAGTTATGGAGGAGGCACTTAAATGGTGGAGTGGGAAGGAATTGAGGTTTTGTGAAGATATGTTGAGATTTTTATTGACAGTGCAACAGGTGGATAACATCAAAGTGAAAAGGTTGGTGAGGGTAGTGAAAGGTCAGGGAATTATGCAAGGGGTAGCCGTGTATCCAACATATGATTGGGGGGTTATTTGGAAAGATTTTAGTAAGCTTAGGATACCGGCTAGAGTAAGAGAATTAGTGTATCGTTTTATCATGGGGATTCTGGCCTCCAAGGAGATGTTACGTTGTATGGGGTTTGTGGAAGAGGCTTTTTGTCAGTTTTGTGGTGATGTTGAAACGGCATTTCATGTGGTCTTGTTTTGTACCTCCTTGGAGGGGGTGAGATCATGGATGGGTGGGGTTATCAGACTGTTGGGGGGGGGTCGTTTGCCGTTTTTAAGGGCTTTACTACTAGATGTAAGGGGAGTGCCTAGGGATGTTGGAAGGGCTATAATGTATATCATAGTAGATTATCTGGATATCTCATGGGGAATGAGGGGATTAAGGGGTGATACGAGGATAAAAGCGTTGGCGGCTAGATTCTATTGGACGAAGTGTAGGAATATGCTGGTTTATGGGGCGTCCTGGGAAAAAAGTTTCCCGGAAGGTTATAGGAACCTCACTGTGGGTTCCCTTTGTCAGGGTCCCTGAGGATGGACAAAGGGGTGGTCTCCTTATGGGGGAATGTAAAGAGGGGGTGGGGGTTTTTGTTTTCCTCTGGAGCTTATGTGGTATGTGGTGTGGACGGTAGTAACAGTTTGGTATGGATGGTACGCTATGTTTCACGAGAATGTTTGTCATAGTTCAAATTCAAATTCAAATTCAAAGTTTATTCTCTGTAGAATCCAGAATCCATCATACTATGGACTGGACTTGGATGAGGACGAAAAGCCAGAAAAGGCTATAAATTCACTCTTGTCCTCAACCATTGACCGAGCTTTAGGTTGCCTTGAAGCCGCTTACTGTATTGAAGTTTCTGATGTAAGTAATTGTCATTTTTGACATTTAAATGTTCAGTATACATTCTGAATAAAATTACCATGTGTTTGTAACACTATATGGATGTACAGTTTTAGGGCTTTCATTATCATCAGTAATTATCAAAATTCTTTATTGATTATTAAAATATGTTCTTATGGATTCCATGTAATTTGAGTATATAAGTACTTATCTTCAACTTATATTGTTTAGAAAAGGGAAATTAGAATTGATTTATTAAGTTTGAAGATGCTTGATACATAAGTGGATCATGCATATAAACTCAGTGCTATTATGGACTGACTGGCGACAAAATATGTTAAAATAACTTTCTTCACAATATTATTTTGTTTCTCTCTTCATTTTAATATGAAATTTGAATCGTGTTTAAAAAGGATAATGTGGAAAAAATACTATTGTTCATTTTTTTTATTGCATGATACATGATTACTAAAAAATTAAGTTAAATTTCAATGAAATTTATTATTTTTTTATTCAACGAACTGGCTGCATCCCACCATGCAGGGTGACCAAAAAAAAAAATTTAACCCCTTGACTGTCGCAACCCCAAATCCTGAGGTGTCTCCTGGTGTCGCAAAATTTCCGAAAAAAAAAATGTTTTTCTTACGAAATGATAGAGAATCTTTTCCCGATTGTAATGACACCAAAAGAACGAAATTTGATGGAAAACTGACAGAATTACGCTCTAGTGAAGTTAGCAACCTCGGCGATATTCACGAATCGGCGATTTCACCCACTCTGAGCCCTATTTTCGGCTAATTCTATTGTTCCAGTTGACCAAACTCATAGCAATTTCTTTAGAAATCTATTTTTTCTATCGATTGTGTACAAGAAACTACCCATTTATCAATTTCAACTACCCAATAACCTGGTCAGAAATTTGCAATTTGGCCAATTTCACGAAAATTAAAAAATGTGCCAATTTCAAAATAGGGTTCAGAATGAACAGTGCAGACATTCCTGCCTCTAAAATAACATTTTCTTTGCTCATCAGTTATGTCTCCAGGCCCCTCTGATATTACTCTTGCTTTCTATTTTGAATTTTTATTCTAACAAAAAATAGAAGATTTACTGTTATGCAGACTACTGCAATACTGTAATAATTGTATAAATAATGTCAACCCATTCATGACTGCATATTAGAATGGCTACTTGGACATTTATTGGAAAACGACATCATTTGTTTACTTTTGAACATCGGCAAAAATCAAACATTTCCCCTACTTTGAGCTCCATTTTAAGGTTCTTTTTATAGTAAAACCAATCAAAATCACCTCTATTTCTATAATATGTTTTCCATTCTATCAAATGAGATCAAGAAAACAGGAATACAACCATAAATACTATAATCAAATAGACCACAAAGTCGGCATTTTAATTAAAAAAACGGTTGGTGTTTTTTTTTTTCTCATTATACACTGCGTGCTGCAGGATTTTTTTTTATATGGTGCACACTGACCACACAGACCCATTCTCTCACATGTGGGCCTACCAGCTTTCTCCTGCTTGATTTGAAGCCGCTAGAATTTATGAGGCTCTGGTGGCCTGGTGGTTAACGCTCTCGCTTCACACGGTGAGGGCCTGGGTTCGATTCCCAGCCAGAGTAGAAACATTGGACGTGTTTCTTTCAACCTGTTGTCTATGTTCCCCATCAGTAAAATGGGTACTTGGGTGTTAGTCGACTGGTGTGGGTCGCATCCTGGGACACTGACCTAAGGAGGCCTGGTCACAGACCGGGCCGCGGGGGCGTTGACCCCCGGAACTCTCTCCAGGTAAACTCCAGGTCTATAAAGATTACAATGTTGAATTTACAGAATTTAGTTGTTGTGTGCTTTACATGTAGTTAAATAATGATTACAGAGTGTACCACTAGAACGCCTAGCATGGCTAGACATTTCGGGCAGACTTAATTTAATTCTTTATTTTAAAATATTACAGATTATAAGGTAAGTTGGTATTATGGCTAAGTGACTAAATACTAGTTTGTGAGTTTAGCAATGTGAATGCTTTTGTTTTGGCACAGTACATAGTTTCAGTATTGGAGTATCATAGGATTCATTATTTTAAGATTGAGATTAATATTTCTGTTTACGGTCAAATGGGTGAGTGAGTGTAAGTGTGAACCACCAGGTGGTATTCGTGTAGTTAGTTGATGGGGTTTATCAGGGAGATAAGATGTTTTCTAATGGTAGTTTTGAAGGTGATGAATGTGTCTGCAGTTCTAGAGTTCTCAGGTAGGGTGTTCCAGATTTTAGGGCCTTTGACATACATTGAATTTTTTTAAAGGTTTAGTCGGACATGGGGAATGTCGTAGAGATGTTTGTGTCTGGTGTTATGCCTGTGGGTTCTGTCACAACTATCAAGAAAGCGTTTTAGGTCAAGGTTGATATTGGAGGTTAAGGTCCTGTAGATGTAGATTGCACAGTAGTAAGTGTGGATGTACTGAACAGGGAGTAAGTTTAGATCTATGAAGAGTGGGGGGGGTGTGTTGCCAGGGATGGGATTTAGTGATTATTCTTACTGCAGCTTTTTGTTGGGTTATTATTGGCTTTAGGTGTGTTGCTGCAGTTGATCCCCAAGCACAAATAGCATAGGTGAGGTATGGATAAATAAGTGAGTGGTATAGTGTGAGAAGGGCATTTTGTGGCACGTAGAATCATATCTTGGAGAGGATCCCAACTGTTTTGGATACTTTTTTGGTTATGTGTTGGATATGGGTGCTGAAATTCAGGTTGTTGTCAAGGTATAGGCCTAGGAATTTGCCCTCATTATGTCTGGTAATTAGAGTGTTGTCGATCTTAGTGTTAATTTGTGCATCTCCTGCTCTGCTACCAAACATAATATAGTAGGTTTTGTCAGTGTTAAGCGTAAGTTTATTGGCTGTCATCCAAGTCGATATTTTGATCAGCTCCTCGTTAACAATGGTGTTGAGGGTGGCAAGATTAGGGTGAGAGATGACATAAGTCGTGTCGTCAGCAAAGAGAATGGGTTTCAGGTGTTGGGATACTTTTGGAAGATCATTGATGTATATGAGGAAGAGCAGGGGACCAAGGACACTTCCCTGCAGAACTCCAGTATCAAGTGGCCGAGTTGTTGATGCTGTGTCTTTAATGGTAACATACAGATACCTATTAGTAAGGTAAGATTTGAAATAAGCAAGCGCATGGCCTCTTATACCGTAATGGTCAAGTTTGTGGAGTAGGATGTCGTGGTCTACTGTGTCAAAAGCTTTTCTTAGGTCAATAAAAATTCCTAGTGGATATTCCTTATTTTCCAATGCTGTGTAAAGCAGATCTAGCATTTTTATGATTGCATCATTAGTGCTTTTATTTTTCCTAAATCCAAATTGGCAGGGGTTGAGTATGTTTTGTGCTGTTATAAATGAATATAGTCTCCTGTGCACGAGTTTCTCAAAGATTTTGGATAGCAATGGTAAGTTTGATATTGGCCTATAGTTGTTTAAGTCTGTAGGGTCACCACCTTTATGTACTGGTGTAACCCTTGCCATCTTGAGTAGTTTCGGGAAGGTGCTAGTCTCTAGTGACTTGTTAAAAAGTAATGAAATAGCATGCGAAAGGATATGGGCCGCTCGCTTGTACAGTAATGGTGGGACATTAGACAGATTCCCTGAGTTGTTTTTAAGTGACTTTATAATCTCGGTGACTTCCGAGGGCTCAGTTGGTGCAAGATAGAAGGAATTTGGGAAATTCCCATCTAGGTAGTCCCCGGCATGGGCATTAGTATGTGGGACTTTATTGGCGAGATTAGATCCTATGGTTGAGAAGAAGTCGTTTATCTTGTTAGCTGTGTCAGTGGGATGTAGTGGTGTTTCATTAGGTTTAGTTAGGACAACATTCTTGTTTTTTTTCAGTTTGTGGGTCCCTAGAATCTGAGAGAGTGTTTTCCAGGTCTTTTTTATATCTCCTCTAGTGTCTGTGAATCTACTGGAGATATAAGTGTAGCTTACAAGGTTAATTTTCTAAGCCTGATGGTTATGTTCACTGTGTTAAAAATTTCCTTGATAGCCAGGATACCGAGCCCTTAGGATCTTGTTTTTAAGTAATCAGTTTGGCAAGTTGGATTCAACAAAAAAATTTCTGAGGTACATGTCTGTTCTTTTGGGAGCGGCAAAATACAGCGGCCTTATCCTTATTACTTATCTTGTATTATGTTTAACTTTTATTGTCTGCTGAAGGTTCTATGTGGAAAACTTTAAGTGTATGTTTAGGTCTTGGGTCTATACCATGTTTATTACGGGGTTATACCAAAAAAGTCTTGTGGACAAGATTATCGGTTTACATATGTGTGAGGTTTAATTTATGTAAAGGGTTTGGTTTTAAACCCTTTTGATGTGCCGAGGTTTTTGTTATAAAAACTTGTTTTGGGTTATTTTATTATTGTATGTTAAATGTATGTTGTTCTGTTTTCTGTACCTGAATTATTGTACTTGAGGGTTTAGCATATTAATAATATTAAAATACTGTTTCTCTATGGTTATTGTGCATAAGGAATCATACGTTCCTTCCGAATTCCCATTGGTTAGGATATAATGTAACATAACTTAACCAATACTCTGTACCCTGTCATAGCGGGTATGTTAGAGTTTTGTCTTGTTTTGTAGTTGTTATGGTAGCTTTGGTTAGGGTTTTTTTTACTTTACTGACATGATTTGTGTAGTACATATATTGTGTGTGTTAAAGGTGGTTATGGTTTTAGTCATGTGTGACAATTTCAACTTTAGTAACCTTGTGACGTTGTACATTTGTATGTTTTTGTTGTAATAGGTTATGACAGGTACTCATTTTATATTGTTAAATCATGTAAAGTTTCATTTTGGTGTGTTTTCTTTGGTTACAATGGCGTGGCGGCAACTATTAATGACTGTTTTACTTCAGTGAGGTTTGTCTTAGTGTGTATTGTTTGCTATAACAGGATGTTGTTATAATACTTGTTACTTCCAGGAATAACCTGGACGGTAGCGCGAGAGCATATGGATACACAAAAGGCCTAGGAACTAGGCCCCAAAGGGTTAACAGGAATACATATGGATTTATATCTACATATCTATAGTTCACTTATCTGTTACAAGCAAATTTAGGAAATTTGCTTAGTATATCTGGTATCTTATTTTCATTAATAAGATATCTTGACATGTCACATAGGTTATTATACTGTCTGTCTCTGTATTCTTCAATAAGTGGACAATTAAGCACATAGTGTTCAAGACAGTGACCATATGCCTGATCACATAATTTACATTTAGTTTGATCATCATCTGTGTGTCTCCCAAACTGCCAGAAGTACTTGTAACCAAGCCTAAGCCTGGCCACTACAACATCAGTCAGTCTGTTCACATTACAAGTTGCTCCATAAACATACTTATCTACGTTCATGTTATCATAGTGGGTTATAGATCTACTCAAGCTTCTAACTGCATTCCTATAACAATCATTTTCATTATTTACTTCTCTCCTAATATTATTCTTAATGCTAGACACAGTTATACCAAAGTTATATTCTACATTCTCCTTCTGGGTACTCTTCTTGGCTAACATATGTGTGGCGCGGTGGTCTGGTGGCTAAAGCTCCCGCTTCACACACGGAGGGCCCGGGTTCGATTCCCGGCGGGTGGAAATTCCGACACGTTTCCTTACACCTATTGTCCTGTTCACCTAGCAGCAAATAGGTACCTGGGTGTTAGTCGACTGGTGTGGGTCGCATCCTGGGGGACAAGATTAAGGACCCCAATGGAAATAAGTTAGACAGTTGAAGATTGAGACACTTATGCAGCATATGGGAATCTTTATTCAGGAAACGTTTCGCCACACAGTGGCTTCATCAGTCCAATACAAAGAGGTAGGCGTAAGGAGAGGAGGAGAATGAGGTAATCAGTCCCTCAACCTGGAGTCGATGTGTTCAGTCCATCAATCTTGTAGAATATACAGCATAGGGCCGTAGACGTGGCTTATATACTGTAGTGAGGTGACGTGAAGCAGGTGGAGGCGGGGTCATAGTGGTACCATCCACTAGTCGAAGTAGGTCTTCGTCCAAAGGTTGAACAAGTGTTGAAGAATTCTTTGTAACAAGATCCCATGATGCTGCAGTGTCTGACAGTTGTGATGAATGGTTTGAAAAACCGACAAGTTGAAGATTGAGACACTTATGCAGCATATGGGAATCTTTATTCAGGAAACGTTTCGCCACACAGTGGCTTCATCAGTCCAATACAAAGAGGTAGGCGTAAGGAGAGGAGGAGAATGAGGTAATCAGTCCCTCAACCTGGAGTCGATGTGTTCAGTCCATCAATCTTGTAGAATATACAGAATATTACGCCTACCTCTTTGTATTGGACTGATGAAGCCACTGTGTGGCGAAACGTTTCCTGAATAAAGATTCCCATATGCTGCATAAGTGTCTCAATCTTCAACTTGTCGGTTTTTCAAACCATTCATCACAACTGTCAGACACTGCAGCATCATGGGATCTTGTTACAAAGAATTCTTCAACACTTGTTCAACCTTTGGACGAAGACCTACTTCGACTAGTGGATGGTACCACTATGACCCCGCCTCCACCTGCTTCACGTCACCTCACTACAGTATATAAGCCACGTCTACGGCCCTATGCTGTATATTCTACAAGATTGATGGACTGAACACATCGACTCCAGGTTGAGGGACTGATTACCTCATTCTCCTCCTCTCCTTACGCCTACCTCTTTGTATTGGACTGATGAAGCCACTGTGTGGCGAAACGTTTCCTGAATAAAGATTCCCATATGCTGCATAAGTGTCTCAATCTTCAACTTGTCGGTTTTTCAAACCATTCATCACAACTGTCAGACACTGCAGCATCATGGGATCTTGTTACAAAGAATTCTTCAACACTTGTTCAACCTTTGGACGAAGACCTACTTCGACTAGTGGATGGTACCACTATGACCCCGCCTCCACCTGCTTCACGTCACCTCACTACAGTATATAAGCCACGTCTACGGCCCTATGCTGTATATTCTACAAGATTGATGGACTGAACACATCGACTCCAGGTTGAGGGACTGATTACCTCATTCTCCTCCTCTCCTTACGCCTACCTCTTTGTATTGGACTGATGAAGCCACTGTGTGGCGAAACGTTTCCTGAATAAAGATTCCCATATGCTGCATAAGTGTCTCAATCTTCAACTTGTCGGTTTTTCAAACCATTCATCACAAGTTAGACAGTCCTCGATGGCGCACTGACTTTCTTGGGTTATCCTGGGTGGCAAACCCTCCGGGGTTAAAAATCCGAACGAAATCTTATCTTATCTTATCAACTTTATCATGAAGGAGTAATCCAATGTGTGATGGGATCCATACCAATTGTACATTAATTCCTTTGTCCCTAATTTTTGAGTATCTATACCTGGCTTCTCCAATGAGCATGTTGTTGGAGTCATTATATGAGTCAAGAGCCTTCAATGATGACATAGAATCAGTAATGATGATAGAGTCAAGCTCAGTGTCATAGGATAGCTTTAGCGCCATTAGGATTGCAAACAATTCAGTTTGCAGTGTAGACGCCCAGTTGTTAATTTTTATGCCTAACTCAACAAATTTATTATCGTTCTTAACTAGGGAGGTGGCAACAAGAGCAGATGCAGCCCTGCCAGAAGACTCCTGTTTAGATCCATCAGTGTATATAACTTTTGATAACTTATTACTACCAGCTAGGTGAGAAATTTCTTCTTGAGCAGTTGCTCTAACAAGTGATTTAAGGAAGGGATTACTAGCAATGAGCTTCTTGGGAGGGACTTGCAGGTATGTGATATTAAATGAACACATCTTCCACGGAGGGGTGAAATGCTCTTGTTGCCTACAGTGATACAGTTCATGCAGGTTATAAAACTTAATGCAATTGCACGTTTTCACAATCCATTTAGATCTGTGTGTATTTACCTCTAGACACTTGGTAAGATTCATTGTGACAGTGTCTGGTTCGTTTCTCAACATTCTAATACCGAGTACAGTGTTAATCTCAACAATCCTATCATTGATACTAGAAATACCAAGCTCCTTCCTTATGGTAAGAACTTTTGTAGATCTGGGACAGCCAAGAATAATCCTGAGAGCTTCATTTTGCATTAACTCCAAGGGTCGGAGAGAACTTTCTCTAGCTAATATCAACATGGAAGCAGCATGATCAATTAAATACCTAACATAGGCTATGTACATCATTCTCACGATTCTCACATTAGCACCACAGTTGGGGTTGTAGTCAGCAACAGCTTTGAGAGCATTTAGCCTATCTTTGCATTTCTTATTTAGTTGTGATATAGTGGATTTGTTAAAGAGTACATCTACACCAAGATATCTAAGTTTTAACGTAGCTAATGATTTCACCCTGCAAATAGATGGGTGGGAGATGTCGTTTGCTTGTTAATATCTTTGTTTTAGAGGAAGATATTATGAGGCCTAGTCGATTACAAATTGCTTGAACTTCATTAAGAATGGTATTCATCTTCTTATGCCCTGTTGTATGGATCATGATATCATCAGCATAGCTTATAGCTATATGTTTAGGTGAGGCAGGTAGAGCACTTAGGAGAGCATTAATCAGAATATTAAATAGCATGGGACTAAGAACTCCTCCCTGCGGTGTACCTAAAGACATTTCTTTAGACTCACTTCTGAAGTCTTGGTAGAGGACAGAGGATACTCTATTTGACAGGTATCCTATTATCCAGCAGAGTAAGCTACCACCAATACTAATTTTGGCTAGTTCATGTAGTATAACGGTTATGTTCGCAATATCAAATGCAGATTATAGATCAAGAAAAGTGGTAAAACTAGTAGAGGTGTGTGCAGTGAGAAAGGTGGAAATACAGTTCTGCACACTTTTACCTTTCATGAACCCATAGAGGTAGGGGGAAAGTTGATGTCTGATTCTGTAGTACAGTCTGTTAAGTACCATTCTTTCAAAAGTTTTACAAAGACAACTAGTTAAGGAGATCGGCCTAAATGTATCAGGCTGTTGGGGCTTAGGGAAAGGCACAATGAGACTATTGGTCCAGGAAGTAGGAAGAACGCCCTCAATGTAACTGAGATTATACAGTGCCAACAAAGGGTTATCAGGCACGTGCCTTAGAGTTCTGAGAATATCATAGGTTATACCATCCTCTCCAGGAGCAGTTGATCGACCTTTAGTTAATGCGTTATCTAATTCATACTCGGTAGAGGCAATCACTCTCATCAATATTTTGGCTCATAAAATTAATCAGTTTCAACATTTCTTCAGAAGTACTCTGTAAATTTTTTCTAATATGAGATGGAAGGCTTTCATGCCTGGATGTTTTGGACCAGTCATTTATGAGGTCATTTGCTTTTTCAAGAGGAAAGGGATGAGCAGCATTGCCAGTCTTTTTCCTGGTTATTTTATTTATACCTTTCCAAGCCAAACTTAAAGGGGTGGACCTATTTAATCCACTAACAAACTGTTCCCATTCCTGTTGCCTAAGTTCTTGCTTTCTATTCCTTGCATTTGTTAGTGCAGCTTGGAACGTTCTGAGCAGGTCTGGGGTTCTACATTCACGGTATGCTTTACCAATCCTCCCAGCTGTTGCATGTGTTAGATTGCGTAGCTGTGGATCATTATAGTATTTACATTGGTTTTTATTGTTATTTATAGTGGAGGGTCTTTGTTTCCTATTCCTGCCCACTTGATCTGTGAGAACACTCTCAATAGTGGTAATTAAATCATCATTAAATTTTTGTGTGCCAATGGGCTCGTGATCCAAGTGGTTAATAAAGTTGTCTCTGTGTTCTGGTTTGATAATAAGTTTCCTCCTTCTGTATTTAGCTCCTTGATTGCTGGAGATGTGATCAAGATTGACAGTTGTTAGTCTTGGGAAGTGATCAGATAGAAGATCATCAACTATGACAGAGTCATGCATCGTGTATGATGTATTAAATCCAAGACACAGATCTAATATGCCACCATATATGCGAGTAGGCTCAGTAGTGCCCACAATTCGAACAATATCATGCTCATTTAGCAATTTCACTAATTTAGTTCCATTGGTGTTTGTTATACTTCTTTAGGCGGTGTTTGGGTTAGCAGGGCTGTCTTCCTTAGATCTTCTATTTTGTCAAGATTTGGGTTACATACTTAGTATTCTTGGGTCATTTTAAGAGCTGGTAGGATGCCCCTGCTGCCGCTGCCGCTTCCGCAGCACATACATAATTCAGGCCAGAAGTATCAGGAAACATGTAGCGTAGTGCGTGAAACAATGAACAAAATAGTCTTTGTCAGTTCTTACGAAGGATTTAACGTATGCGTTACAACACTTGTAGGAGGGTAGCTGGGTGAGCCACACAAGCAACACTGTGTTTATGGATACAGCACGTAGCTAACGACATTCACTATAAAGGTCACAACATAAAATTAAGCTCTCAACATTATTAGCAATTCCTAGAAACTTAGACAAGGGACTTTTCGACATTTCCTGGGAGGTGTGCTAAGGGTTGTGTGGTGGTTGTGTAATGTACACTAGCGTTCTGTCTAGTGTTACAGGAAGATGGCCGATTTCCCTGTCTTTTCCATTATATCACTAAGACCAGATAAAAACCTCAGATAACTAAGAACCCATCCTATAACCCACGACCCAGAACCATTACCAAAGATGGAGGAATGGAACCAGAGTTCCACTCCCCTGACTAATTAGTATACAACAACACAGACACAAGACTCCAGAGTTGTATACCACAACACACCTAACAGTCCTGTTGTCCTGTTCACCTAGCAGCAAATAGGTACCTAGGCGTTAGTCGACTAGTGTGGGTCGCATCCTGGGGGACAAGATTGAGGACCCCAATGGAAATAAGTTAGACAGTCCTCGATGACGCACTGACTTTCTTGGGTTATCCTGGGTGGCTAACCCTCCGGGGTTAAAAATCCGAACGAAACCTTATCTAATCTTATCTTAACAGTCAGCAGACTCCAGAGTTGTATACCACAACACACCTAACAGTCACAAGACTCCAGGGTTGTATACCACAACACACCTAACAGTCACAAGACTCCAGGGTTGTATATCACAAAACACCTAACAGTCAACAGACTAAAGGGTTGTATACCACAACACACCTAACTGTCAACAGAGTCCAGAGTTGTATACCACAACACCCCCAACAGTCACCGGACACCAGGGTTGAATATCACAACACACCTAACAGTCAACAGAGTCCAGGGCTGCATACCACAACACACCTAACAGTCAACATACTCCAGGGTTATATACCACAACACACCTAACAGTCAACAGAGTCCAGAGTTGTATACCACAACACACCTAACAGTCAACAGAGTTCAGGGCAGTATACCACAACACATCTAACAGTAGCCAGACTCCAGGTTTGTATACAACACATCTAACAGTAACCAGACTCCAAGGTTGTATATCGCAACACATCTAACAGTCACCAGACTCGAGGGTTGTATATTACAACACATCTGTCACCAAACTCAAGGGTTGTAAAACACGACACATCTAACAGTCACCTTCCTCCAAGGTTGTATATCACAACACATCTAACAGCCACCAGACTCCAGGGTTGAATACCGCAACATACCTAACAGTCACCAGACTCCAGAGTTGTATACCACAACATACCTAACAGTCACCAGACTCCATAGTTTTATACCACAACACTTCTAACAGTCACCAAACTCCAGGGTTGCATACGACAACATACGTAACAGTCACCAGACTCCAGGATTTTATATCACAACACATCGAATATTCACTAGACTCCAGGCTTGAATACCACAACACATCTAACAGTCATCAGTCTCCAGGTTTGTATACCACAACGCATCTAACAGTCACAAGACTCCAGTTACAAGACTCAGTTACTAAAAACAACAGACATAGCCCCACTCCACAAAGGGGGCAGTAAAGCAATAGCAAAGAACTACAGACCAATAGCACTAACATCCCATATCATAAAAATCTTTGAAAGGGTCCTAAGAAGCAAGATCACCACCCATCTAGAAACCCATCAGTTACACAACCCAGGGCAACATGGGTTTAGAACAGGTCGCTCCTGTCTGTCTCAACTATTGGATCACTACGACAAGGTCCTAAATGCACTAGAAGACAAAAAGAATGCAGATGTAATATATACAGACTTTGCAAAAGCCTTCGACAAGTGTGACCATGGCGTAATAGCGCACAAAATGCGTGCTAAAGGAATAACAGGAAAAGTCGGTCGATGGATCTATAATTTCCTCACTAACAGAACACAGAGAGTAGTCGTCAACAGAGTAAAGTCCGAGGCAGCTACGGTGAAAAGCTCTGTTCCACAAGGCACAGTACTAGCTCCCATCTTGTTCCTCATCCTCATATCCGACATAGACAAGGATGTCAGCCACAGCACCGTGTCTTCCTTTGCAGATGACACCCGAATCTGCATGACAGTGTCTTCCATTGCAGACACTGCAAGGCTCCAGGCGGACATCAACCAAATCTTTCAGTGGGCTGCAGAAAACAATATGAAGTTCAACGATGAGAAATTTCAATTACTCAGATATGGTAAACATGAGGAAATTAAATCTTCATCAGAGTACAAAACAAATTCTGGCCACAAAATAGAGCGAAACACCAACGTCAAAGACCTGGGAGTGATTATGTCGGAGGATCTCACCTTCAAGGACCATAACATTGTATCAATCGCATCTGCTAGAAAAATGACAGGATGGATAATGAGAACCTTCAAAACTAGGGAGGCCAAGCCCATGATGACACTCTTCAGGTCACTTGTTCTATCTAGGCTGGAATATTGCTGCACTCTAACAGCACCTTTCAAGGCAGGTGAAATTGCTGACCTAGAAAATGTACAGAGAACTTTCACGGCGCGCATAACGGAGATAAAACACCTCAATTACTGGGAGCGCTTGAGGTTTCTAAACCTGTATTCCCTGGAACGCAGGAGGGAGAGATACATGATTATATACACCTGGAAAATCCTAGAGGGACTAGTACCGAACTTGCACACGAAAATCACTCACTACGAAAGCAAAAGACTTGGCAGACGATGCACCATCCCCCCAATGAAAAGCAGGGGTGTCACTAGCACGTTAAGAGACCATACAATAAGTGTCAGGGGCCCGAGACTGTTCAACTGCCTCCCAGCACACATAAGGGGGATTACCAACAGACCCCTGGCAGTCTTCAAGCTGGCACTGGACAAGCACCTAAAGTCAGTTCCTGATCAGCCGGGCTGTGGCTCGTACGTTGGTTTGCGTGCAGCCAGCAGCAACAGCCTGGTTGATCAGGGGCTGATCCACCAAGAGGCCTGGTCACAGACCGGGCCGCGGGGGCGTTGACTCCCCGAAACTCTCTCCAGGTAAACTCCAGGTATCTAACAGTCACCAGACTCCAGGGTTGTATATCACAAAACACCTAACAGTCAACAGACTAAAGGGTTGTATATCACAACACACCTAACTGTCAACAGAGTCCAGAGTTGTATACCACAACACCCCCAACAGTCACCGGACACCAGGGTTGAATATCACAACACACCTAACAGTCAACAGAGTCCAGGGCTGCATACCACAACACACCTAACAGTCAACATACTCCAGGGTTATATACCACAACACACCTAACAGTCAACAGAGTCCAGAGTTGTATACCACAACACACCTAACAGTCAACATACTCCAAGGTTATATAGCACAACACACCTAACAGTCACCAGACTCCAGGGTTTATACCACAACACACCTAACAGTCAACAGAGTTCAGGGCAGTATACCACAACACATCTAACAGTAGCCAGACTCCAGGTTTGTATACAACACATCTAACAGTAACCAGACTCCAAGGTTGTATATCGCAACACATCTAACAGTCACCAGACTCGAGGGTTGTATATTACAACACATCTGTCACCAAACTCAAGGGTTGTAAAACACGACACATCTAACAGTCACCTTCCTCCAAGGTTGTATATCACAACACATCTAACAGCCACCAGACTCCAGGGTTGAATACCGCAACATACCTAACAGTCACCAGACTCCAGAGTTGCATACCACAACATACCTAACAGTCACCAGACTCCATAGTTTTATACCACAACACTTCTAACAGTCACCAAACTCCAGGGTTGCATACGACAACATACGTAACAGTCACCAGACTCCAGGATTTTATACCACAACACATCGAATATTCACTAGACTCCAGGCTTGAATACCACAACACATCTAACAGTCATCAGTCTCCAGGTTTGTATACCACAACGCATCTAACAGTCACAAGACTCCAGTTACAAGACTCAGTTACTAAAAACAACAGACATAGCCCCACTCCACAAAGGGGGCAGTAAAGCAATAGCAAAGAACTACAGACCAATAGCACTAACATCCCATATCATAAAAATCTTTGAAAGGGTCCTAAGAAGCAAGATCACCACCCATCTAGAAACCCATCAGTTACACAACCCAGGGCAACATGGGTTTAGAACAGGTCGCTCCTGTCTGTCTCAACTATTGGATCACTACGACAAGGTCCTAAATGCACTAGAAGACAAAAAGAATGCAGATGTAATATATACAGACTTTGCAAAAGCCTTCGACAAGTGTGACCATGGCGTAATAGCGCACAAAATGCGTGCTAAAGGAATAACAGGAAAAGTCGGTCGATGGATCTATAATTTCCTCACTAACAGAACACAGAGAGTAGTCGTCAACAGAGTAAAGTCCGAGGCAGCTACGGTGAAAAGCTCTGTTCCACAAGGCACAGTACTAGCTCCCATCTTGTTCCTCATCCTCATATCCGACATAGACAAGGATGTCAGCCACAGCACCGTGTCTTCCTTTGCAGATGACACCCGAATCTGCATGACAGTGTCTTCCATTGCAGACACTGCAAGGCTCCAGGCGGACATCAACCAAATCTTTCAGTGGGCTGCAGAAAACAATATGAAGTTCAACGATGAGAAATTTCAATTACTCAGATATGGTAAACATGAGGAAATTAAATCTTCATCAGAGTACAAAACAAATTCTGGCCACAAAATAGAGCGAAACACCAACGTCAAAGACCTGGGAGTGATTATGTCGGAGGATCTCACCTTCAAGGACCATAACATTGTATCAATCGCATCTGCTAGAAAAATGACAGGATGGATAATGAGAACCTTCAAAACTAGGGAGGCCAAGCCCATGATGACACTCTTCAGGTCACTTGTTCTATCTAGGCTGGAATATTGCTGCACTCTAACAGCACCTTTCAAGGCAGGTGAAATTGCTGACCTAGAAAATGTACAGAGAACTTTCACGGCGCGCATAACGGAGATAAAACACCTCAATTACTGGGAGCGCTTGAGGTTTCTAAACCTGTATTCCCTGGAACGCAGGAGGGAGAGATACATGATTATATACACCTGGAAAATCCTAGAGGGACTAGTACCGAACTTGCACACGAAAATCACTCACTACGAAAGCAAAAGACTTGGCAGACGATGCACCATCCCCCCAATGAAAAGCAGGGGTGTCACTAGCACGTTAAGAGACCATACAATAAGTGTCAGGGGCCCGAGACTGTTCAACTGCCTCCCAGCACACATAAGGGGGATTACCAACAGACCCCTGGCAGTCTTCAAGCTGGCACTGGACAAGCACCTAAAGTCAGTTCCTGATCAGCCGGGCTGTGGCTCGTACGTTGGTTTGCGTGCAGCCAGCAGCAACAGCCTGGTTGATCAGGGGCTGATCCACCAGGAGGCCTGATCACAGACCGGGCCGCGGGGGCGTTGACTCCCCGAAACTCTCTCCAGGTAAACTCCAGGTATCTAACAGTCACCAGACTCCAGGGTTGTATACCACAACATACCTAACAGTCACCAGACTCCAGGGTTGTGTACCACAACACACCTAACGGTCACCCTATTCCAGGGTTATATACCACAATACACCCAACAGTCGAACAGTGTCCAGTGTAATATACCACAACACACCTAGCAGTCACCAGACTCCAAGGTTGTACACCACAACACACCTAACAGTCAACAGATTAAAGGGATGTATACCACAACACACCTAACGGCCACCAGACTCCATGGTTGTATACCACAACACACCCAACAGTCAACAGTCTCCAGTGTAGTGTACCACAACACACCTAACAGTCACTACACTCCAGGGTTGTACACCACAAAATACCTATCAGTCAACAGACTCCAAAGTTGTATACCACAACACACCTAACAGTCACCAGACTCCAGGGATGTATACCACAACAGACCTAACGGTCACCAAACTCCACGGTTGTATACCACAACACAACTAACAGTCACCAGACTCCAGTGTTGTATATCACTGTGGCATGCAAAGAGTACGTAACCTTTATTCGGCGCATGTACACACCCTCATTTACAGGCTATCTCACCCAACCACCGATGGGGCTCCGTTGTTCAACTAGTAACCTGGTTCCAGCCAATAAGAAGATGGTTTTGGCAATCGCAGAGGCTGTGTGGGTACCACTCTCCTGTCTGCCCATGCCATTCCCATTCTAGAGCTGGTTGAAGCACGGTCTGCTCTCTTGTGGCTTCTATTCTGCCTTGCTTACCGTGGAGTGCACTAATACCTATCACTGTACATAGTGTATATAGTGTACATATTGCTGTTCTAAATTGGTGAAGGATAATATAAGTCAAAACTTTTCTGCTGTGCTTATTTTGCTCCCTTTACACCCAGGATAACAGGCCAGTTGGAATTTTGGGTTGCAATAATCACAAAACACATAACAGTCACTACACTCCAGGGTTGTATACCACGACACACCTAGCAGTCAACAGTCAAGAGTTGTATACCACATCACATCTAACACTCACCAGACTCCAAGGTTGTATATCACAACACATCTATCAGTCGCCAGACTCCAGGGATGTATACCACAACATACCTAACAGTCACCAGACTCCAGGATTGTATACCACAACACATCGAACAGTCACCAGACTCCAGGCTTGTATACCACAACATACCTAACAGTCACAAGACTCCAGGGTTGTATACCACAGCATACCTAAAAGTCATCAGACTCCAGGGTTGTATACCACAACACATCTACCAGTCACCAATCTCCAGGGTTGTATACCACAACATACCTCAGTCACCAGACTCCAGGGTTGTATACCACAAAACATCAAACAGTCACCAGACTGGAGTTTACCTGGAGTTTACCTGGAGAGAGTTCCGGGGGTCAACGCCCCCGCGGCCCGGTCTGTGACCAGGCCTCCTGGTGGATCAGCCCCTGATCAACCAGGCTGTTGCTACTGGCTGCACGCAAACCAACGTACGAGCCACAGCCCGGCTGATCAGGAACCGACTTTAGGTGCTTGTCCAGTGCCAGCTTGAAGACTGCCAAGGGTCTGTTGGTAATCCCCCTTATGTGTGCTGGGAGGCAGTTGAACAGTCTCGGGCCCCTGACACTTATTGTATGGTCTCTTAACGTGCTAGTGACACCCCTGCTTTTCATTGGGGGGATGGTGCATCGTCTGCCAAGTCTTTTGCTTTCGTAGTGAGTGATTTTCGTGTGCAAGTTCGGTACTAGTCCCTCTAGGATTTTCCAGGTGTATATAATCATGTATCTCTCCCTCCTGCGTTCCAGGGAATACAGGTTTAGGAACCTCAAGTGCTCCCAATAATTGAGGTGTTTTATCTCCGTTATGCGCGCCGTGAAAGTTCTCTGTACATTTTCTAGGTCGGCAATTTCACCTGCCTTGAAAGGTGCTGTTAGTGTGCAGCAATATTCCAGCCTAGATAGAACAAGTGACCTGAAGAGTGTCATCATGGGCTTTGCCTCACTAGTTTTGAAGGTTCTCATTATCCATCCTGTCATTTTTCTAGCAGATGCGATTGATACAATGTTATGGTCCTTGAAGGTGAGATCCTCCGACATGATCACTCCCAGGTCTTTGACGTTGGTGTTTCGCTCTATTTTGTGGCCAGAATTTGTTTTGTACTCTGATGAAGATTTAATTTCCTCATGTTTACCATATCTGAGTAATTGAAATTTCTCATCGTTGAACTTCATATTGTTTTCTGCAGCCCACTGAAAGATTTGGTTGATGTCCGCCTGGAGCTTTGCAGTGTCTGCAATGGAAGACACTGTCATGCAGATTCGGGTGTCATCTGCAAAGGAAGACACGGTGCTGTGGCTGACATCCTTGTCTATGTCGGATATGAGGATGAGGAACAAGATGGGAGCGAGTACTGTGCCTTGTGGAACAGAGCTTTTCACCGTAGCTGCCTCGGACTTTACTCTGTTGACGATTACTCTCTGTGTTCTGTTGGTGAGGAAATTATTGATCCATCGACCGACTTTTCCTGTTATTCCTTTAGCACGCATTTTGTGCGCTATTACGCCATGGTCACACTTGTCGAAGGCTTTTGCAAAGTCTGTATATATTACATCTGCATTCTTTTTGTCTTCTAGTGCATTTAGGACCTTGTCGTAGTGATCCAATAGTTGAGACAGACAGGAGCGACCTGTTCTAAACCCATGTTGCCCTGGGTTGTGTAACTGATGGGTTTCTAGATGGGTGGTGATCTTGCTTCTTAGGACCCTTTCAAAGATTTTTATGATATGGGATGTTAGAGCTATTGGTCTGTAGTTCTTTGCTGTTGCTTTACTGCCCCCTTTGTGGAGTGGGGCTATGTCTGTTGTTTTTAGTAACTGTGGGACGACCCCCGTGTCCATGCTCCCTCTCCATAGGATGAAAAGGCTCGTGATAGGGGCTTCTTGCAGTTCTTGATGAACACAGAGTTCCATGAGTCTGGCCCTGGGGCTGAGTGCATGGGCATGTCATTTATCGCCTGTTCGAAGTCATTTGGCGTCAGGATAATATCGGATAGGCTTGTGTGTTAATCAAATTTTGTGGCTCTGTCATAAAAAATTAATTTTGATCTTCGACTCTCAGTCTGGTTAGCGGCTTGCTAAAAACTGAGTCATATTGGGACTTGAGTAGCTCACTCATTTCCTTGCTGTCATCTGTGTAGGACCCATCTTGTTTAAGTAGGGGCCCAATACTGGACGTTGTTCTCGATTTTGATTTGGCATAGGAGAAGAAATACTTTGGGTTTCTTTCGATTTCATTTATGGCTTTTAGTTCTTCCCGCGATTCCTGACTCCTAAAGGATTCTTTTAACTTAAGTTCGATGCTTGCTATTTCTCTGACCAGTGTCTCCCTACGCATTTCAGATATATTGACCTCTTTTAGCCGCTCTGTTATTCTTTTCCGTCGCCTGTAAAGGGAGCGCCTGTCTCTTTCTGTTTTACATCTACTCCTCCTTTTTCTTAGAGGAATAAGCCTTGTGCATACATCGAGTGCCACCGAGTTAATCTGTTCTAGGCATAAGTTGGGGTCTGTGTTGCTTAGTATATCTTCCCAGCTTATATCGGTTAGGACTTGGTTTACTTGGTCCCACTTTATGTTTTTGTTATTGAAGTTGAATTTGGTGAATGCTCCCTCGTGACTAATCTCATTATGTCGGTCTGGGGCTCCGTGCATACATGACTGAACCTCAATTATGTTGTGATCTGAGTATATTGTTTTTGATATGGTGACATTTCTTATCAGATCATCATTGTTAGTGAAGATGAGGTCTAGTGTATTCTCCAGTCTAGTAGGCTCTATTATTTGCTGGTTTAAATTGAATTTTGTGCAGAGATTTTAAAGCTCGCGTGAGTGTGAGTTTTCATCAGAGCTGCCTCCTGGTGTTATTACTGCAACAATATTATTTGCTATATTCCTCCATTTTAGGTGCCTTAAGTTGAAATCCCCCAGGAGCAAGATGTTGGGTGCAGGAGCTGGAAGGTTTTCCAGACAGTGGTCAATTTTTAACAGCTGTTCCTGGAATTGCTGGGATGTTGCATCCGGAGGCTTGTAGACTACCACAATGACTAGGTTTTGGTTCTCGACCTTTACTGCTAAAACTTCCACTACATCATTTGAGGCATTTAGCAGTTCTGTGCAAACAAGTGACTCTGCAATGTACAGGCCAACCCCCCCCCCCGTTTTGCCTGTTCACTCTGTCACATCTGTATAGGTTGTAACCTTGGATCCATATTTCGTTGTCCAAGTGATCCTTTATGTGGGTCTCAGTGAAAGCCGCGAACATTGCCTTTGCCTCTGCAAGCAGTCCACGGATGAAAGGTATTTTGTTGTTTGTTGCTGGCTTTAGACCCTGTATATTTGCAAAGAAGAATGTTATCGGACTGGTGGTATTGTTGGTACTGGGGGGGGATTTTTTTCCGGCATTAGTATCTGTATCTGTTGGTTTGGAGTGGAGGCCATCGACTGTGGTTCCACTCCAGGAATGACTGGATTTGGTGTACGATACAGGGTTGTATACCACAACACATCTAACAGTCACCAAACTCCAGGGTTGTATACTGCAACACATCTAACAGTCACCATACTCCTGGGTTGTATACCTGAACATTCCTAACAGTCACCAGACTCCAGGGTTGTATACCACAACATACCTAGCAGTCACCAGACACCAGGGTTGTATACCACAACACATCTAACAGTCACCAGACTCCAGGGTTGTATACCACAACATACCTAGCAGTCACCAGACTCCAGGGTTGTATACCACAACACATCTAACAGTCACCAGACTCCAGGGTTGTATACCACAACACAACTAACAGTCACCAGACTCCAGGGTTGAATACCACAGCATACCCAACAGTCACAAGACTCCAGGGTTGTATACCATAACAAATCTAACAGTCACCAGACTCCAGGATTGTATACCACAACACACCTAACAGTCACCACACTCCAGGGTTGTATACTACAACACATCTAACAATCACCAAATTCCACCGAAATTCCACCAATCATCTCATGAAATTCAGGAGATTTTTTTTTTTTTAGATTTTGCCACCGAAGAGGCTAGTTTATTGTGCACCCCATATCCATCCTGTGGACGGTAGCGCGAGAGCATATGGATACATAAAAGGCCTAGGAACTAGGCCCCAAAGGGTTAACAGGAATACATATGGATTTATATCTACATATCTATAGTTCACTTATCTGTTACAAGCAAATTTAGGAAATTTGCTTAGTATATCTGGTATCTTATTTTCATTAATAAGATATCTTGACATGTCACATAGGTTATTATACTGTCTGTCTCTGTATTCCTCAATAAGTGGACAATTAAGCACATAGTGTTCAAGAGAGTGACCATATGCATGATCACATAATTTACATTTAGTTTGATCATCATCTGTGTGTCTCCCAAACTGCCAGAAGTACTTGTAACCAAGCCTAAGCCTGGCCACTACAACATCAGTCAGTCTGTTCACATTGCAAGTTGCTCCATAAACATACTTATCTACGTTCATGTTATCATAGTGGGTTATAGATCTACTCAGGCTTCTAACTGCATTCCTATAACAATCATTTTCATTATTTACTTCTCTCCTAATATTATTCCTAATGCTAGACACAGTTATACCAAAGTTATGTTCTACATTCTCCTCGATACTCTTCTTGGCTAACATATCAACTTTATCATGAAGGAGTAATCCAATGTGTGATGGGATCCATAGCAATTGTACATTAATTCCTTTGTCCCTAATTTTTGAGTATCTATACCTAGCTTCCCCAATGAGCATGTTGTTGGAGTCATTATATGAGCCAAGAGCCTTCAATGATGACATAGAATCAGTAATGATGATAGAGTCAAGCTCAGTGTCATAGGTTAGCTTTAGCGCCTTTAGGATTGCAAACAATTCAGTTTGCAGTGTAGACGCCCAGTTGTTAATTCTTATGCCTAACTCAACAAATTTATTATCGTTCTTAACTAGGGAGGTGGCAACAAGAGCAGATGCAGCCCTGCCAGAAGACTCCTGTTTAGATCCATCAGTGTATATAACTTGTGATAACTTGTTACTACCAGCTAGGTGAGAAATTTCTTCTTGAGCAGTTGCTCTAACAAGAGATTTAAGGAAGGGATTACTAGCAATGAGCTTCTTGGGAGGGACTTGTAGGTATGTGATATTAAATGAACACATCTTCCATGGAGGGGTGAAATGCTCTTGTTGCCTACAGTGATACAGTTCATGCACTTTATAAAACTTAATGCAATTGCACGTTTTCACAATCCATTTAGATCTGTGTGTATTTACCTCTAGACACTTGGTAAGATTCACTGTGACAGTATCTGGTTCGTTTCTCAACATTCTAATACCGAGTACAGTGTTAATTTCAACAATCCTATCACTGATACTAGAAATACCAAGCTCCTTCCTCATGTTAAGAACTTTTGTAGATCTGGGACAGCCAAGAATAATCCTGAGAGCTTCATTTTGCATTAACTCCAAGGGTCGGAGAGAACTTTTTCTAGCTAATATCAACATGGGAGCAGCATAATCAATTAAGGACCTAACATAGGCTATGTACATCATTCTCACGATTCTCACATTTGCACCATAGTTGGGATTGTAGCCAGCAACAGCTTTGAGAGCATTTAGCCTAGCTTTACATTTATTGTTTAGTTGTGGTATAGTGGATTTGTTAAAGGGTACATCTACACCAAGATATCTGTAAGTTTTAACGTAGCTAATGATTTCACCCTGCAAATAGATGGGTGGGGGATGTCGTTTGCTTGTTAATATCTTAGTTTTAGAGGAAGATATTATGAGGCCTAGTCGATTACAAATTGCTTGAACTTCATTAAGAATGGTATTCATCTTCTTATGCCATGTTGTATGGATCATGATATCATCAGCATAGCTTATAGCTATATGTTTAGGTGAGGCAGGTAGAGCATTTAGGAGAGCATTAATCAGAATATTAAATAGCATGGGACTAAGAACTCCTCCCTGCGGTGTACCTAAAGACATTTCTTTAGAATCACTTCTGAAGCCTTGGTAAAGGACAGAGGATACTCTATTTGACAGGTATCCTATTATCCAGCAGAGTAAGCTACCACCAATATTCATTTTGAAATTCAGGGACACCCAATTAGTGATCAAAGAAACTAATTTCCGCAGACGCAATTGCCTTGAATCTTCACTAATAGCTGTTTCTAATACAATTAAACAAAATAAAGGCAGCTTCACCATCTCTGAAGTCTTAGCAAGAATCCTCCTGAAAACAGTAAACGATGCCATCACATAGTCTCTCCTGTTAATACTACACAAAGCACATTACAGAGAGTGAACGATGAAAAAGGCCTTCTCTATCCAGTCTATATTTGTCTAACCTATTTTTATGTTACCCAAGTAATAGCTTTTATATCATTTTACTCATGTACGAGATAATTGCTCTACCATATTGTATTATTATTACTACTACTACTACTACCACTCGTATTGCACCTCACTCTGAGCCTATATATACCCTCTGTGTCCATGTCCATGTCCATGTACAGTGGTGACCTGTACTTAACTCAGTCAGTGGTGACCTGTACTTAATTCAGTGGTGACCTGTACTTAACTCTGTGAAGAAGTGTGCTCCCCGTGGACTGAACCAAGATGCCCTCCATCGAGCAACCTTACCAGCAGCTTAAGGAAAAATTGAGGGTAGCGAAGATGGAGATACGGTGATTAACTGAGGAAAACAAGAGGATTCGTAGTAGTACTCCTGTTTCGAGTCCTCAGGTTAAGAAGGGATCGTGGTCAGTGGCTGGACAGCAGGGGACAAAGTTGACAATCAAGAAGACGAATGGAAAGCCAGAAACGATGAAGAAGAAAGAGACTGCTGTGGAAACTGTTGTAGAAACCTCCAACGCATTCTCGGTGCTACCCGACGAATGTGAGTCGACTGCTGGGATCGTCACGACGAACGACAACAAGGAAGGTAAGAATATTGTTGTTGTTGGGGATAGCCAGGTTAGATACATGGATAGGGCGTTCTGCTTGAAGGACAGGAGTAGGAGACAGAGGGTTTGCTTTCCTGGGGCTGGGATGGAGGATATTGTTAGCCATCTAGATGACATCATGAGAGGTAATGGAAGCAATCCTATTATCTGTCTCAGTGCTGGAGGCAACGATGTTGGCAGATGTAGAAGTGAGGACCTGATTAGCAGGTATAGGTCAGCAATAGAGATAATTAGGAGGAAGGGTGGGAGACCTGTCATATGTGGTATTTTACCAAGGAGAGGAGTTGGAAACGAATGGTTGTCCAGGACAATTGGTGTCAATTGTTGGCTGGACAAATACTGTAAGGAAAATGTGGTAACATTCGTTGACAACTGGGACCTCTTCTATGGCAGAAATAACATGTATGCCAGGGATGGGGTTCACTTATCTAGGTCTGGGGTGGGGGCACTGGCAACGGCAGTGGAGGGAGCTGTTAGGGCTTTAAACTAGGAATAGATAGTGGTATGGGCTTTGGCGAGAACACAGTGAAGTCCCAGTGTAGTAATACTATGAGTTCTAGGAGAACTAGTAATAGGCAAAATGAGGTGGATATTGGAAAGTCAGTGACACTAGGCGATAAGGACAATAATAGGTTTAGTGGAAAAACTGAAATGAGCAGGAAGGGAAAAGAAAAAGTAGGGTCATTAAATGTACATTATGCTAATACCCATAGTGCTAGGAATAAGATGGACGAGTTAAGAACTGAGACATGGTTTAATTCAAAAAGTCGAGACATGCCTGCAGAATGTCACATTCAGGGTTTTAAATTGTTCCAAGTAGACAGAAGTATCGGGAAGGGGGGTGGCGTGGCACTGTATGTCCGAGATCACTTGAATTGTTGCATTAAAACGGGCATTAAGTCTGAAGTAACACATACAGAGTCTGTTTGGCTAGAATTTTCAGAGGGACATAAAAAATTGATTTTAGGTGTAATATACCGTCCCCCAAACTTAGATAGGGACCAAGGGAGACTACTATGGGAGGAAATTGTTAAGGCCACTAGGCACGATAACGTAGTAATTCTAGGAGACTTTAACTTTAGTCATATTGATTGGAATTTCTTGACTGGGAATCTAGAATCAAACGACTTCTTAGAAATAGTTCAGGATTGGTTTTTGAAGCAGTTTGTCACAGAGCCTACAAGGGGAAATAACCTGCTTGACTTGGTTTTGGCAAACAAGGAAACCCTCGTAAATAATTTTTAATTACAGAGGAACTCGGCACAAGCGATCACAAATCAATTACCTTTAGCATTGAATGGAAGTATGATAGTAGGGATAATTCAGTACTGGTCCCAGATTTTCGCTTAACAGATTACAATGGGCTTAGAGAACACTTATCATCTGTAGACTGGAGTAACGAAGAGAGCTATCAGTATGACAGCTTTCTTAACACAATACATGCTGCCCAAAGGGCATTTATCCCATATAAGGAAATTAGATCGAATAGAAATGACCCCAAATGGATTAATAATAGGCTCAAATATCTTTTAGGTCAGAAGAAAGGAATTTATAGGCGTATCAAAAGAGGTGAGGGTCATCTTATGAACCAGTATATTGACATCAAGAGGGACGTTAAAAAGGGGATAAGAAAAGCTAAACGGGACTATGAAATTAAAGTTGCTAGGGATTCAAAAACTAACCCAAAAAGTTTTTTCCAGGTTTATAGAACAAAAGTTAGAGATAAGATAGGTCCCCTTAAAAATAACTCTGGGCATCTCGCTGACAAGGAGAATGAAATGTGTTCTATTCTTAATAATTATTTTCTCTCGGTTTTCACTCAGGAAGACACTAACAATATCCCAGTAATTAATTTTATAGTGGGCTTGAAGATGATAAATTATGCAATATCGCAGTCACTAGCGAACTGGTTATCAAACAGATAGACCGGTTAAAGCAAAATAAATCCCCCGGGCCCTGATGAACTTTTTTCAAGGATTCTTAAAGAGTGTAAAATGGAATTCTGTGAACCTTTAACTAATATCTTTAATTTATCTCTTCAAACAGGTGTAGTGTCTGATATGTGGAAGATGGCTAATGTAATTCCTATTTTTAAAGCAGGAGACAAGTCGTTACCTTCAAATTACCGCCCAATAAGCCTCACAGACCGGGCCGCAGGGGCGTTGACCCCCGGAACTCTCTCCAGGTAAACTCCAGGTAACCTCAATTGTAGGTAAATTACTAGAGTCAATTATAGCTGATAATATAAGAAGCCATCTCGATAGGCATAATATGATTAATGATACTCAACATGGTTTCACCAGGGGCCGTTCCTGCCTAACTAATTTATTAACCTTCTTCAGCAAAGTTTTTGAGGCCGTTGATCAGGATAAAGAATTCGATATTGTTTATTTAGATTTTAGTAAGGCTTTTGATAGAGTACCACATCAGAGACTGTTGAAGAAAGTGGCTGCTCATGGCATTGGGGGAAAAATGCTGTCATAGATCGAGTCATGGCTCACTAATAGGAAGCAGAGAGTGTGCATAAATGGGGTTAAATCTGAGTGGGGATCTTTAACAAGTGGCGTTCCGCAGGGATCAGTTTTAGGCCCATTGTTGTTTATAATATATATAAACGACCTTGACGAGGGAATTACTAGTGTCATAAGCAAATTTGCTGATGACACGAAGATAGGTAGGATAATCGATTTAGACGTTGATGTCTCACAACTTCAGGAGGATTTAGACAAACTCAATTCGTGGTCAGAAAAGTGGCAGATGCAGTTCAGTGTAGATAAATGTAAAGTTCTAAAGCTCGGAAATGTTCATAACCCTAGCACCTACCAGCTTAATAATGTTGAACTTAGCAGTATAGAATGCGAAAAGGATTTGGGGGCTATGGTAAGCAGCAACCTTAAACCAAGACAGCAATGCCTAAGCGTCCGTAATAAGTTAGTTTAATATGTTTATTATGCACCTCATACCCATCCTGTGGGCGGTAGTCAAAAGATTACAGAGGTACATAATTGGTCCAGGGACTGGACTTCAAAGTTTTGATAGCTGAGCAAGTTACAGAGGTAATGAACTCACAATTTACAAAGGTAAAGAACTCCAGGTAGGTCTAGTCACAATCATGACAAGTTACAAAGATATTTACATATTACACAGGTACGTAATGGGTCCAGGGACTGGGCCCCAAAGTTTTGATAGCTGAACTAGGTACAAAGGTAATGAATTCACAAGTTACAAAGGTAATGAATCCTGTAAGAATGGTTACTTACGTTTATACATGGCTACAATCATGAACAAATTATAGAGTAATGAGCAATTCACACTTCCACACCCGGTCACAACTTTAATGAGTTACTGGTGCAAATATTGATTGTTGAGTCACACACACGCACACACACACACACACACACACACACACACACACACACACACACACACACACAGGCTCCGAGAACCTTAGCGTTGTAAGGCGTGCAATAACAGCTAGCAGTAATCAGTGGTAGTGGAACGTCAGTGAACAATACTACGAGTGATAATTAAAGTTATTAAAGAAAGAGAGAGGAAAGCTGAAATCATAATATTTCAAAGCACAAACCATTGGGGGTCTTAGGCGCTGTTGCCACATTGGCAGCGCTAGGCCTGAAGAAGTGACGTCACGACAAGTTGTCTGCCATTATACATATAAAGTGAAGTGTATATAATGTGAAGTGTATACTATCATCAGTGAAGAGTGAAATCGCATGAGGAAGCGGGATGTATGAGAATATATGGTTATAAACATCACGGGTGAAGGATCTCCAAAATAGGGATTTAAGGCCTATGTACGACGACTTCGTCATCAGCAGCTGGCAACTGTCACCGCACCATTGCAGCGCAAGTTTATTCGCCTATTTGTGGCTTGCATGTTGACGGCCCTGGCTGGCCTTGCATACTGTTTGATACTGGTCACTCACTCCTGCAAGCTATTACCAGAATTAGAATAGAAATAGCATAGACATAGAGAATATAGTGTTGACGATTGTGAGAAGGTAGGTGGGACAAGCTTTTAAGGGCAACATTGTAAGACGGTGCTAGGGTCAAGTCCCAGGAGGGTTGTGTCAGGTCACAAGAAGTTGCGGCCAGTCATTACACCGCACAAGACACTCACACACACACACACACACTCACACACACACACATGCACACATGCACACAGGCAGTGTTACTACCGGTAGTTATTAGCAGTAAGAATACTTAGGAAGCTAGGAAGTCCTCTCTCAATGTGAACAAGGAAAATGATAATAACCAGCAACAATTAATACGTAAATCCAGAAAGGCCAATAAGTGGAGAGAGTAGCATAATTGGGAAAGATAAATGAGACTAAATTTGTGCCTACACGACGGATCTTTCAACCACACCACCTACCCCCCCCCCCTAACCCTCCCTCCCTCACACACAAGCACACACACACAAGGGTAGACACTCACACACACACACACACACACACACAGGCAATGGAATAGCCTAGAAAATGACGTAGTGGAGGCAGGAACCATACACAGTTTTAAGACGAGGTTTGATAAAGCTCATGGAGCGGGGAGAGAGAGGGCCCAGTAGCAACTGGTGAAGAGGTGGGGCCAGGAGCTAAGACTCGACCCCTGCAACCACAAATAGGTGAGTACAAATAGGTGAGTACACACACACACACACACATATACACACACACATACATACACACATACACACACACACAAACACACACACACACATATACACACACACACACACCACACACACACACCACACACACACACACCACACACACACACACCACACACACACACACAAAACACACACACACACCACACACACCACACACACAAACCACACACACACACACCACACACACACACACCACACATGCACACCCCACACACACACACCCCCCACACACACACCACACACACACACCACACACACACACCACACACACACCACACACACACACACACCACACACACACACACACCACACACACACACACCACACACACACACACCACACACACACACCACACACACACACACACACACACACACACACACACACACACACACACACACACACCCTCCACCACTTGACACAAACACTTGACACAAACACGTACCCCCCCTCCCTTAACCACCTCTGCCCCTTCCCTAACCACCTCACCTTAGCCACCTACCCCTCCCCCAAACCACCTTACCCCTCCCCAAACTGTCTAAACCCCCCAACTACCTCCCTCCCTCCAATAACATCCTCCCCCTCCCCCATAACCATCCATCCCCTCTCTCCCTCAAACCATCTAACCCCCTCCCCCAACTATCTCTACCCCTCCAATAACCATCCTCCCCCTCCCCCACAACCATCCATCCCCTCTCCTCCTAACCATCTATTCCCCTCCCCCTAACCACCCATCCCCCCTTCTGTGGAGCAACGGGGGAACCTAGAACCAGGATGAGGACAAGGGGCTCCAAGGACGAATCTGGGAGGGAGGAATGGGAGGTAGAGCTCAAAAAAAGGGAGGAAGACTGGGGAAGGAGACTAGATGAGCTGGAAAGGAAGATGGAAGAGAGGTTAGCAGCAGAATGCAGAAGGTGGAAGCAACAGGCCACAGCAGCAGAAATCAAGATAGAGAGATTAGAAGAGGAGCTGAGACATCTGAAACAGCACAGAGACAAAGATATTACAGAAGTAGTATCGGCAATGGCTACATCAAACACAGACAACAGGTCTGAAGGAAGCATGGAAACTAAACTGTATGCAGAGGTCCTGTCAAACCCACATGGGGCCAAAACAAAGACAGGGAGCACACTAGGACAGAACGAGAGGTTGGAAGACATTGAAGGAACTAGGACATGTGCAAGGACCTTACCAGATACCTGTGGGGGCCAGGAACAGGTGAGCAGGAAGGACAAACCAAGAAGCATAGGGGCCATAACTAGGGAAGGGACTGAAGGAAGGAACACTCCACGGGAAGGAACTAAAACACATCAGAGGATGCAATGGGAGTCACGGTGGGAGGTGGAAAGGGAGAGATCCATGTTTGTCTATGGGCTAGACGAAGCTAAAGGGGAAACTTATGATGAAAGAAAGCAGGAGGAGAAAAAAGCGATTGAAGATATGAAGGAGATAGGCGAGGGGGACATGACCCAGGTGGCAAATTTTTGGAGAATCGGGTGGTTCACAAAGAAAAGGAATCGGCCTCTCAATGTAATTTTCAAGGCAGAATCAACCTGAACCATGATCCTGCAGGAGAAAGCACGGCTGAGAGGCAAGCAGGAGTTCCGGAGTGTGTACCTCGATCAAGACAGAACACAGGACAAAAGGAAGACAATGAAAGAGAGAGTTCAAAAACGAAAGGAGAAATTGGAGGAAATGAAAAAGGAGAGCAGAATAACCCAGGATCAAATGGAAGGAAAAGCACACCCCCCAGAAACACCTGCAGGACTCCAGCCACGACACCCCCAAGGCAACTGAACAATCCAAACCAACCATCACACACCAATCCCTCTGTTTCCACCCCCCACACCACAGTTACAGTATTAGAACAGAAGTTGAAGGTTTGGTACACAAATGCAGATGGATTAACGAATAAACATGAGGAATGGCAAGAAAGAATGAGAAGTCCCCAGACATCATAGCAGTTACAGAAACAAAACTCACGGAGACAATAACAGATGCAATCTTCCCACCAGGATACAAGATCATGAGGAAAGATAGAAGGGGCAGGGGGGCAGGTGGGGTTGCTCTGCTTGTAAAAAACAGATCGAAATTCGAGAAAATGGAAGGCATAGATGAGACGGGAGAAAGAGACTACATATCAGGTACACTTCAGTCTGGGGAACACAAAGTGGTCATTGCAGTGATGTATAATCCACCACAGAACTGCAGGAGGCCAAGAGAGGAATATGAAGAGAGCAACAGAGCAATGGTGGACACACTTGCTGAGGTGGCAAGAAGAGCTCACTCCAGCAGAGCAAAGTTGCTGGTTATGGGGGATTTCAACCACAGGGAGATTGACTGGGAAAACCTGGAGCCACATGGGGGTCCCGAAACATGGAGAGCCAGGATGTTGGACATGGTGCTGGAAAACCTCATGCACCAACATGTTAAGGACACTACCAGAGTGAGAGGGGAGGATGAACCAGCAAGATTGGACCTTGTGTTCACCCTGGGCAGCTCAGACATTGAGGACATCAAGTATGAGAGTCCCCTAGGAGCTAGCGACCACGTGGTTCTGCAAGTGGAGAGAATAACAGGAGTTGAATGGGAAAAGCCTGACTATAAAAGAGGGGACTACATAGTGTTGAAGAATTTCCTGCAGGAGGTCCAGTGGGACAGAGAACTGGCAGGAAAGCCAGTAAATGAAATGATGGAATATGTAACAACAAAATGCAAGGAGGCAGTGGAAAGGTTTATTCCCAAGGGCAACAGTAACAATGGGAAGACCAGAACGAGCCCCTGGTTTACCCGACGGTGTAAGGAGGCAAAAACAAAGTGCAATAGAGAATGGAAAAAGTACAGAAGGCAGAGAACACACGAAAATAGGGAGATCAGTCTCAGAGCCAGGAATGAGTACGCACAGGTAAGGAGGGAGGCCCAGCAACAGTATGAAAATGACAGAGCATCGAGAATCAAGACTGACCCGAAACTGTTGTATAGCCACATCAGGAGGAAGACAACAGTCAAAGACCAGGTGATCAGATTAAGGACAGAAGGTGGAGAACTCACAAGAAATGATCAGGAGGTATGTGACGAGCTGAACAGGAGATTTAAGGAAGTTTTTACAGTAGAGACAGGAAGGGCTGTGGGAAGACAGCACAGAAGGGAACATCAAGAGGGAATATACCAACAAGTGTTGGATGACATACGAACAACTGAGGAGGTGGTGAAGAAGCTCTTAAGTGACCTTGACACCTCAAAGGCGATGGGACTGGACAACATCTCCCCATGGGTCCTTAGAGAAGGAGCAGAGATGCTGTGCGTGCCTCTAACCACAATCTTCAACACATCCCTTGAAACTGGGCAACTACCTGAGAAATGGAAGACAGCTAATGTAGTCCCCAAATTTAAGAAAGGAAACAGAAACGAGGCACTAAATTACAGACCTGTGTCTCTGACATGTATTGTGTGCAAAGTCATGGAGAAGATTATCAGGAGGAGAGTGGTCGAACACCTGGAAAGGAACAAGATTATAAATGAAAACCAGCATGGGTTCATGGAAGGCAAATCTTGTATCACAAACCTCCTGGAGTTTTATGACAAGGTAACAGAAGTAAGACACGAGAGAGAGGGGTGGGTAGATTGCGTTTTCCTAGACTGCAGGAAGGCCTTTGACACAGTTCCCCACAAGAGATTAGTGCAGAAGCTGGAGGATCAGGCGCATGTAAAAGGGAGGGCACTGCAATGGATAAGGGAATACCTGACAGGGAGGCAGCAACGAGTCATGGTACGTGAAGAGGTATCACAGTGGGCGCCTGTTACGAGCGGGGTCCCACAGGGGTCAGTTCTAGGACCAGTGCTATTTTTTATATATGTGAACGACATGATGGAAGGAATAGACTCTGAAGTGTCCCTGTTCGCAGATGACGTGAAGTTGATGAGAAGAATTAAATCAGACAAGGATGAGGCAGGACTGCAAAGAGACCTGGACAGGCTGGACATGTGGTCCAGTAACTGGCTTCTCGAATTCAATCCAGCCAAATGCAAAGTCATGAAGATTGGGGAGGGGCAAAGAAGACCGCAGACAGAGTATAGGCTAGGTGGACAAACACAACAGACCTCACTCAGGGAGAAAGACCTTGGGGTGACCATAACACCGAGCACATCACCGGAGGCACACATCAACTAAATAACCGCTGCAGCATACGGGCGCCTGGCAAACCTGAGAATAGCGTTCCGATACCTTAATAAGGAATCGTTCAAGACACTGTACACTGTGTATGTTAGGCCCATACTGGAGTATGCAGCACCAGTCTGGAACCCACACCTGGTCAAGCACGTCAGGAAGTTAGAGAAAGTACAAAGGTTTGCAACAAGGCTAGTCCCAGAGCTCAAGGGAATGTTGTACTAGGAAAGGTTAAGGGAAATCGGACTGACGACACTGGAGGACAGAAGGGTCAGGGGGGACATGATAACGACATACAAGATACTGCGGGGAATAGACAAGGTGGACAGAGACAGGATGTTCCAGAGAAGGGACACAGGGACAAGGGGTCACAACTGGAAGCTGAAGACTCAGACGAGTCACAGGGACGTTAGGAAGTATTTCTTCAGTCATAGAGTTGTCAGCAAGTGGAATAGCCTAGCAAGTGAAGTAGTGGAGGCAGGAACCATACATAGTTTTAAGAAGAGGTATGACAAAGCCCAGGAAGCAGAGAGAGAGAGAGGACCCAAAAGCGATCAGTGAAGAGGCGGGGCCAGGAGTCTCGACCCCTGCAACCACAATTAGGTGAGTAATTAGGTGAGTACACACACACACACACACAAACTCATACACACACACACACACACACACACACACACACACACACACACACACACACACATACACACACACACACACATACAGATGAGGAGGAGGTGAAGAAACTGCTAAGGGACATCGATAGCTCAAAGGCAATGGGACCGGAAAACATCTCCCCATGGGTCATTAGAGAGGGAGCAGATATGTTGTGCATGCCACTTACCACAATCTTCAAAACTTCCCTGGAAACTGGGCAACTACCTGAGGTATGGAAGACGGCAAATGTAGTTCCCATTTTTAAAAAAGTAGACAGAAAAGAGGCACTAAACTATAGACCTGTGTCATTGCCGTGTATAGTATGCAAAATTATGGAGAAGATTATCAGGAGGAGAGTGGTGGAGCACCTGGAACGGAACAAGAGTATAAATGCCAACCAGCACAGATTCACGGAAGGCAAATCCTGTGTCACAAACCTTCTGGAGTTTTATGATAAAATAACAGAAGTAAGACACGAGAGAGAGGGGTGGATTGATTGCATCTTCTTGGACTGCAAGAAGGCCTTTGACACAGTTCCTCACAAGAGATTAGTGCAGAAGCTAGAGCATCAGGCGCATATAACAGGAAGGGCACTGCAATGGATCAGAGAATACCTGACAGGGAGGCAACAACGAGTCATGGTACGTAATGATGTATCACAGTGGGCACCTGTGACGAGCGGGGTCCCACAGGGGTCGGTCCTAGGACCAGTGCTATTTTTGGTATATGTGAACGACATGATGGAAGGGTTAGACTCAGAAGTGTCCCTGTTTGCAGATGATGTGAAGTTAATGAGGAGAATTAAATCTGATGAGGACCAGGCAGGACTTCAAAGAGACCTGGACAGACTGGACACCTGGTCCAGCAAATGGATACTCGAATTTAATCCTGCCAAATGCAAAGTCATGAAGATAGGGGAAGGGCACAGAAGACCACAGACAGAGTATAGGCTAGGTGGCCAAAGACTGCAAACCTCACTCAAGGAAAAAGATCTTGGGGTGAGTATAACACCGAGCATGTCTCCGGAAGCACACATCAATCAGATAACTGCTGCAGCATATGGGCGCCTGGCAAACCTGAGAACAGCATTCCGATACCTTAGTAAGGAATCATTCAAGACACTGTACACCGTGTATGTCAGACCCATACTGGAGTATGCAGCACCTGTTTGGAACCCGCACTTGATAAAGCACGTCAAGAAACTAGAGAAAGTACAAAGGTTTGCGACAAGGTTAGTTCCAGAGCTAAGGGGAATGTCCTATGAAAAAAGATTAAGGGAAATCGGCCTGACGACACTGGAGGACAGGAGGGTCAGGGGAGACATGATAACGACATATAAAATACTGCGTGGAATAGACAAGGTGGACAAAGACAGGATGTTCCAGGGAGGGGACACAGAAACAAGAGGCCACAATTGGAAGTTGAAGACACAAATGAGTCAGAGAGATAGTAGGAAGTATTTCTTCAGTCATAGAGTTGTAAGGCAGTGGAATAGCCTAGAAAATGACGTAGTGGAGGCAGGAACCATACACAGTTTTAAGACGAGGTTTGATAAAGCTCATGGAGCGGGGAGAGAGAGGGCCCAGTAGCAACCGGTGAAGAGGCGGGGCCAGGAGCTAAGACTCGACCCCTGCAACCACAAATAGGTGAGTACAAATAGGTGAGTGAGTACACACACAGGAGCTTGGACTCGACACCTGCAATCTCAACTAAGTGAGCGCACATACACACACACACACACACACACACACACACATACACACACACACACACACATACACACACACACACACACACACACACACACACACACACACACAAACACACACACACAGTACAGTCTAGGGGGCCAGAGACTACAAACATCACTCAAGGAAAAAGATCTTGGGGTGAGTATAACACCAGGCACATCTCCTGAAGCGCACATCAACCAAATAACTGCTGCAGCATATGGGCGCCTGGCAAACCTCACAACAGCATTCCGACATCTTAAGGAATCGTTCAGGACCCTGTACACCGTGTACGTTAGGCCCATATTGGAGTATGCGGCACCAGTTTGGAGCCCACACCTAGCCAAGCATGTAAAGAAACTAGAGAAAGTGCAAAGGTTTGCAACAAGACTAGTCCCAGAGTTAAGAGGTATGTCCTATGAGGAGAGGTTAAGGGAAATCAACCTGACGACACTGGAGGACAGGAGAGATAGGGGGGACATGATAACGACTTACAAAATACTGAGAGGAATTGACAAGGTGGACAAAGACAGGATGTTCTAGAGACTGGACACAGCAACACGGGGACACAGTTGGAAGCTGAAGACACAGATTAATCAAAGGGATGTTAGGAAGTATTTCTTCAGCCACAGAGTAGTCAGGAAGTGGAATAGTTTGAGAAGCGATGTAGTGGAGGTAGGATCCATACATAGCTTTAAGCAGAGGTACGATAAAGCTCATGGTTCAGGGAGAGTGACCTAGTAGCGACCAGTGAAGAGGCGGGGCCAGGAGCTGTGAATCGACCCCTGCAACCACAAATAGGTGAGTACAAATAGGTGAGTACATGTGGTAAGGCTTTATTTACAGCTAGCAAAGTCAGGGTATTTCTCCAGAATGGTCTGTAATATACCACTGTGGATAAAATACTTAGCCATTTCTTGAACAGTTCTGAATGAGTTGTTTCTAAATTCATTAATTTTATCGCACTCCAGTACATAATGACGCAAGGTGTGACAATAGTCCCAGAATGCCTTTGTGAACGTTCTACAGTGTTCCGGCCGTACCTTCGGTGTTGTGAGAACTATTTCTTATGTAGTAAAAATTTGCCTGTCATTCCAAGACACTTGTGCTAGATGTGTTAAGTGCTGCGGGTTTGGAGTAATTAACAAGTAGTACAGTGTTGGTAACTCTCGAGACGACTGTGGGCCTAGTGAAAATCGCACTGCGACCCGCAGGCCACTACACCCATATTGCCTGTGTCTAGCGAGGTGAATATCCCTTCCTTGTCCCTTCTCTCTTATGGAAGACATAGATGAGATAGGCTCTTGACTCATATAATGACTCCAACAACATGCTCATTGGAGAAGCCAGGTATAGATACTCAAAAATTAGGGACAAAGGAATTAATGTACAATTGCTATGGATCCCATCACACATTGGATTACTCCTTCATGATAAAGTTAATGTTAGCCAAGAAGAGTACCCAGAAGGAGAATGTAGATAACTGGTATAACTGTGTCTAGCATTAGGAATAATATTAGGAGAGAAGTAAATAATGAAAATGATTGTTATAGGAATGCAGTTAGAAGCCTGAGTAGATCTATAACCCACTATGATAACATGAACGTAGATAAGTATGTTTATGGAGCAACTTGCAATGTGAACAGACTGACTGATGTTGTAGTGGCCAGGCTTAGGCTTGGTTACAAGTACTTCTGGCAGTTTGGGAGACACACAGATGATGATCAAACTAAATGTAAATTATGTGATCAGGCATATGGTCACTGTCTTGAACACTATGTGCTTAATTGTCCACTTATTGAAGAATACAGAGACAGAGAGTATAATAACCTATGTGACATGTCAAGATATCTTATTAATGAAAATAAGATACCAGATATACTAAGCAAATTTCCTAAATTTGCTTGTAACAGATAAGTGAACTATAGATATGTAGATATAAATCCATATGTATTCCTGTTAACCCTTTGGGGCCTAGTTCCTAGGCCTTTTGTGTATCCATATGCTCTCGCGCTACCGTCCACAGGATGGATATGGGGTGCACAATAAACTAGCCACTTCGGTGGCAAAATCTAATCTATCTAAATCTAATCTCTTATGGAATAAAGGCGGTTTCGCTGACCCAAAAGTAACAGACTAACTCTTCCACCTCAAGCAGCTGAACTAGAAGTGACCTATGGATGTGAACGAAGTAAATGATGGTGAAGGCGAATTCGTACGTTTTAGAAGTAAGGGTGCTTTGAAAAAAGAAAGAGGATTTCAAAGGAGGCTTGCTGCAAGAAACAACGAGAGTAACAACAACCATCGCAGAACGGTTAGGCTTGATTTTCGTGCTAACACTGAGTTTGAGTTCAAGTTTAAATGGTTTTACGAAGCTTCATTAGACAACCCAGAGGAAAACCTTCGGATTCGCTTTCGTCATGACGAGGATAATTACGTTTTTGTTACTAACGACCCAACATTCATAGAAAAACTTCTTACTCATAAATATGCTAACATCCAACTCCAAGCTGCTCCACCAAGATCACCTAAAGTGCTTATTTTTATCCACAATGTCAATAAGTACTTGGATCCTAAATTCCTGTTGTCAGATCAAGTTGCAAACCCTCGTCGACTTCCAAATGATCTGATATTGGCTGAGTAGATTGGCCAAGGGACTCCACCATCATATATCTACTCTCGTGCAGCGCTTAACAGGAGTTACAAAATAGCTTTGTACAAACCACCTCACCGTAGATGCTACAAGTGTCAGCGCTGGGGTCACGTTGCTTTTAAATGCTTTAGTAAGTCACACTGGTGTGCAGTGTGTGCCAAGGCCCATCCTTCTCACCAGTGCTATGATATGATCAAGAAACACCAGACCGTTGCATTACAATATATCAATTGTAAGACTCCAGGAGTCACAGCTGCTCATGCTGACTGCAGAGCGAAAGCTGCTCACATCGCCAGCCGCAGGGCTCCCGCCTCACCCATCAGCCCCCATGATGAGGCAGTAGGCCTACCAGATACTTCATGTCTGAATACTGACCCATGCCTGATTTCAGACAATAAGGTTGAGCGAGTCACTCTGGGAGTACACCAACAGAGCACGATCACGTCTGCTATCAACACTAGTAATGCTGCTGGTGTTGACACCACCTGTCTGGCTGAGTCAGCTGTCAGTCAGCCACCTGGCTCAGCTGACAGGGACTTCATACCTCCAGATGAAGCTAGTCTTGCTGGGGTGGTACATAACATGTAACTGCGCATAACAGTACTGGAGAATAAGTAAGTAAGTTTATTCAGGTATACACAAATACAGTTACATAGAATTATCATATATAGCAGCATATGTGTAGAGAACCTAGGATAACCCAAAAAAGTCAGACAGAGTGACTTATTTCCATTGGGGTCCTTTTACCTTATTATTATAATATAAAGGTTATAATATTTTCTTATTATTCTACAATGAAGATAACATCTAATTATCATACTAAAAATACTATCTACTACACCAAGGTCATTAAGACTATCTACAATACGAGGGTCATTACTAGGAATAAGGTAAAATTTACACGTATGTTAGCTAAAAAATAGAAAATCATTCCCCTCCCTTTCTGTAGCTACATTCATCAGACACCTTTTGGCACTCTTCTTGAACTGGTTCATGCTATGACTGGCTTTGACATGTGCGGGCAGTCTGTTCCATTCCTTTATTGCTGTACAATAAAAGGTGTTTGAAGCCTGGCCACTGACTGTGGGTACTACAAAGTTGTGCTCTCTCCCCCTAGTACTATGATTGCTTTGGTTCCCAACCTTGACAAAATTGAAAGCAAGATATTCTGAACATTGTTTGTGAGCAATTTTATAAACATGATTTAGCTTCAGTTGTTTTACTCTGTCTTCAACATTCAGCATATCCAACTGCTGTAATTCATCCTGGCCTACATGTTCTCTTGGTCCCAGCCCCAGGATGAATCTTACGATTTTGTTCTGGGTGATTTGCAGTCTATCTTTCAGTTTTTTTGTCAAGGCAGAGTACCAAGAAGAGCAAGCGTAATCCATATGGCATTGTATAAGGGCTAGACATAGGGTCCTGCGAGCCTCAGCAGGTAGACACTGTGCTTGTCTATACAGGAACTTCAGTCTGGCATTCGCTTTCTTTACTACACTGTTCCCTATCAATTCTCCTGACATGCATGGGTCAAAGGGGATTCCCAAATATTTTACTGATGAAACCAAAGTGATGGGCTCCCCATTACATTGAACATTAAAATTATTTACCCTTCTCAGTTTATGTTTCGTGCCAAAGAGAATGGCTTCAGTTTTCCCTAGGTGTAATGATAGTTTGTTGTCTACTAACCATTTGCTGCAGGACTCCAGTTCCAGTGTTAAAACATTAGCAATATCTTGTGGGTCTTTACCTGACACTAACAGAGCACTGTCATCTGCATACAGTAGGAGTTTGCACTTGACACTGATAGGCATATCATTGACAAAACATAAGAATAATAAGGGACCCAGAATACTACCTTGGGGAACTCCACATGTTATCGGCAGGGGTTCTGATTCTGTTTTGTTGATTTTGACTATATGTCTCCTGTTGCTAAGGTAGGTCTTAAACCAGTCTACAGAACCTATACCGATAGCTTGAAGTTTATTACATAATATATTGTGGTTGACAGTATCGAAGGCCTTTTGCAGGTCTAAGGTTACCATACCTATGAGGTTCCCCTATGACATTTCAGTTCTCAGGTAATCCATCAGATTAATAAGGGAGGTGTCGGTTGAGTAGGATCTTCTAAAGCCCGATTGATAGCTATGGAGAATGTTGTTGTCATTAAGGTACTTAACTACTTGAGAATACACCACCCTCTCTAGAATTTTAGATATTATACTGAGTATACTAACATGCCTATAGTTGCTTACATCAGACCTACTATTTTTCTTGAAGATAGGAGTAACTCTGGCCTCCTTGAACCCCTCCGGTACGGTATTAGTGGTGATTGATAGATTTATTATGTGAGCAATAGGGATTGACAGTTCAGAAGCACCATCTTTTAGGAACTTAGACGGGATGTTATCAGGGCCTGTGCTCTTAGTTGGGTTTAACCTGCTTAGTTCTTTTTGAATAAAGTTATGAGATACACTTACTAGTTGACAACTGTTTGGGGTTATCCCTTTATTGGTATAGTATGTTTCAAACTTATCAGAGTCTGTGTTAAAGGTATTTGATGCAGCTGGTAGTTTACTTACTAGTGTTGATGCAACAGATGTGTAGTATGAATTAAAGCAATTTGCCACCTTAGATGTTTCGTGGCATACCTCATTATCGATGGTGAGTACTATGTTAGACCTATCTACTGGCTTATGGCTATACCCCAACTGTTTTAGTTGTTGCCAGAGCTTTCTGGGGTTATGCTTATACTCTTCAATTTTTGAGCAGTAGTGCTTTGCCTTTGCTCCTTTTTTAAGTCTCTGTACTCTGTTCCTCACCCTTTGGAATTCATTTAGTGCTGCAATATCCTGTCTGTTTGCTTTAAATCTTTTTAGCAGCTGGTCTCTGAATTTCATATTATCTAATATCTCAGTATTCATCCAGGGTTCAGTTCTTCGTTTAATCCTAACCTCTTTAACTGGTGCAATATTATCAAGGATGGTAGTGAACATTGTTTTGAATTTTTCCCAGGCATCGTTTACGTCCGTGCAACTTGTTATCTCTGACCAGTCACAATTGTGTAGCCTATTTACCAGTGTTTCTTTACTGTAGTTTCTAGTTGACCTCATTTTTATTGTCCTGTGTAGGCCTATCCTATCCCTAGTGATTTTCCTGGTGCAGTAAATGATGAAATGATCACTAAGACCTGTGGTAATGACGCCTGACTGACTAATGTTCTCAGAGCGGTTACAAAGTATGTGGTCAATTAGGGTGGCTGAGAACTGTGTGATCCGGGTTGGAGTATTAATTAGTTGAGTGTAACTATTTAATCCTAGAATTTGCTTATACCTTTTGCATAGCCCGTTATTTTGCTGCTGAAAACAGATATTGAAGTCGCCCAGTATTATTGTCTCGCAATTGTTTTCAACTCCGGACAAGACTCTGGAAAAGTCTTCTAAGAACTGGTCCTGGATAGAAGGGCGGTAACTAGTTCCTACTAAGATGGGTTTGGTCTTAGGAAGCAGCACTTCAAACCATAGAATCTCCAGTTTATTGTTATTTAAATCAGGTCTTGGGTTGTAAGCTAAGTCATTTCTAATGTAGGCACATACTCCACCACCCTTTCTGTTCCTATCTAAGCGTTTTATATTGTAACCATCTATTTTGACCTCGTCGTCAGTCACCGTATCATCCAACCAAGATTCAGAGATGGTTATAACTGCCGCCCTAATTTTGTTAGCTAGAATCCTAATCTCTGCCAATTTAGGAAGAAGTGATCTTGCATTGACATGAATAAAGTGAAGGCCTGTTTTCATAAAACAATCGTAATCATCAATATATGGCAATGGGTCATTTGTATTAAAATTAGGTAAATCAATGTCATTACTGCTAAAGGGTAACTGTGCCAAAGTGCATTTGTTACACACAAAATGAGTTCTGGCACCGTTGCTATAATTGTACATACATCCATTTTACCTAAGGTGCCTTTTATGTTTTTCATGCGTACTTTAGTACAGTGTATGCACCTGTTTGGTAGTGTTTGAGATAATAATGGCTGTATTGTCTCACATTGACCTATGTATGCATTACATATGGAGTTAAGGTTATCATTCCTAGCTACTAGACCGTCATTATCGCCGTCATTTATCTGTCTGTTTTGCCTCTGCACAATAGTTTGAGGTCCTGGACTAATTTGTATATCACCACTTAAGAGCGCTACAATAAGAGCTGTGTGCCAGTTTTTGTTTGGGTATGCGGTGTTGCCATACCTTGCGGCGATAGTGACATTTACTTTTCTGGTAGGATGGCAACTGTTGGGCTTTTACTGTCCAGGGCGCTGTTACTCCATTCACCTTTTCCAGCCCCCATGACTGATTTCTTTCTTCATGGAATTGAAGAAGAAATATAAATATAATTATGGCAGCCTGTACCCCCCCTAATGCCTGCCATTTTCACTCTTCGCTCTTTTACTCATATACAATAATATTTATTTCTTTTTTCCAGTCCCTAGTACACTTAGTATCTGCTTTAGCAATCACCACTGAATTACTAGTAAGCAACAATGGTGTTTGAAACAACTTGAGCACCACGAGGAAAAACTTACAGAGGTTGCAAATGAGTACATCAACCCACAGATTGTCAGCCATTATGAAAATGAGTGTGGTGGTGATAAACAAGCTGATGATTGCAGTGGTGTTAATAATTACAAAAATGATGAATCTGATAGTGGTGTTTACAATCACAGTGAAGATGATAAGGGCAGTGAAGACCATCATGATAGTCAAATTGATAAGTGTAATGTATTGATAGATACTGAGTGTGGAGATGACCCAGTTGTTGATAATGGTGTATGTATCACTGGTCATAATGATGAGGGAAGTGATACATGTGATGATAGTGATGAGTGTAATAAAAGCGGAGAGGTGAGTGCGAGGGATAGTGTCACGATCCATACATTCACAGACAAAGAGCGCCGTGCCCTCTGTATACGAAGACTCCCAAGAGGTCTCACTAATGGAAGTGCACTTAGGAGACTCATGGATAAGGATAATACTGATGATATTGATATTGATTATGTCTGTTTGTTATTTAGTAAGTTTTTTAATTTTGCTGAGAAATTGAATTCTATCCCTGGACTTTTATAATGGAACCAAACTCGTATAAACTATCCATTTTAAGTTGGAATATTGCGTCACTTAGAAAAAGATTTTCTGACCTGCATCATAAAGTAGCCACTGAATCCATTGATATTGTGTCTACAAGAGTGCAGAGTCCCTGAAAAATCCCAACCCCCTAAATTGCCATCATTTGTTGCATATAACCTCAAATCTACTAATTCTTGTGTTCTATATAATAAAAAATCACTTCCCCATCAACTTCTTACACATAAGAAAACAGAGGGGCTACAGTATCACGGTGTTAGGATCTATATTGGGAACTCTGCTCTCAACATATTTAACCTGTACGCTCCTGCTGATAAGTTTAATTACTTGGAGCTCCCAGCTTGTGCTCAGTCTGAACCTACTCTCATTATTGGTGATTATAATGCAAGACACAAAAGCATTGGAAACTCTCAGTTTGGTAATCGTAATGGCAATCAACTGTTGTCACTCTTAAACAGTCATGATAATGTGCAAATTGTAGGTGACCTTGAACCCACACATATCTATGGAGGCGTCCTTGATCTGTGCCTGAGCTTCAACATTACTTCTGCCAGCTGTGAGTCTTCCATTGTAACAGATATAGCGTCTGATCATTTCCCAAGGCTAACCTCTCTAGATATTGGTAATACTATCCTCCCTGGTGGGATATTCAAACGGAAACGTCTTAATGTTTCCCCTGATCAACATGATGACTTTGTTGCACATGTGACTGACTGGTATAATTCCTATGAGTGTACCTCTGTCGAGACTTTTAACAATGACCTTGTGAGCAGTATTCAGAACTACTTAGAGCCGCCTCTGAAACCTCCTACCTGGAGTTTACCTGGAGAGAGTTCCGGGGATCAACGCCCCCGCGGCCCGGTCTGTGACCAGGCCTCCTGGTGGATCAGAGCCTGATCAACCAGGCTGTTGCTGCTGGCTGCACGCAAACCAACGTACGAGCCACAGCCCGGCTGATCAGGAACTGACTTTAGGTGCTTGTCCAGTGCCAGCTTGAAGACTGCCAGGGGTCTGTTGGTAATCCCCCTTTTGTGTGCTGGGAGGCAGTTGAACAGTCTCGGGCCCCTGACACTTATTGTATGGCCTCTTAACGTGCTAGTGACACCCCTGCTTTTCATTGGGGGGATGGTGCATCGTCTGCCAAGTCTTTTGCTTTCGTAGTGAGTGATTTTCGTGTGCAAGTTCGGTACTAGTCCCTCTAGGATTTTCCAGGTGTATATAATCATGTATCTCTCCCTCCTGCGTTCCAGGGAATACAGGTTTAGGAACCTCAAGCGCTCCCAGTAACTGAGGTGTTTTATCTCCGTTATGCGCGCCGTGAAAGTTCTCTGTACATTTTCTAGGTCGGTAATTTCACCTGCCTTGAAAGGTGCTGTTAGTGTGCAGCAATATTCCAGCCTAGATAGAACAAGTGACCTGAAGAGTGTCATCATAGGCTTGGCCTCCCTAGTTTTGAAGGTTCTCATTATCCATCCTGTCATTTTTCTAGCAGATGCGATTGATAAAATGTTATGGTCCTTGAAGGTGAGATCCTCCGACATGATCACTCCCAGGTCTTTGACGTTGGTGTTTCGCTCTATTTTGTGGCCAGAATTTGTTTTGTACTCTGATGAAGATTTAATTTCCTCATGTTTACCATATCTGAGTAATTGAAATTTCTCATCGTTGAACTTCATATTGTTTTCTGCAGCCCACTGAAAGATTTGGTTGATGTCCGCCTGGAGCCTTGCAGTGTCTGCAATGGAAGACACTGTCATGCAGATTCGGGTGTCATCTGCAAAGGAAGACACGGTGCTGTGGCTGACATCCTTGTCTATGTCGGATATGAGGATGAGGAACAAGATGGGAGCGAGTACTGTGCCTTGTGGAACAGAGCTTTTCACCGTAGCTGCCTCAGACTTTACTCTGTTGACGACTACTCTCTGTGTTCTGTTAGTGAGGAAATTATAGATCCATCGACCGACTTTTCCTGTTATTCCTTTAGCACGCATTTTGTGCGCTATTACGCCATGGTCACACTTGTCGAAGGCTTTTGCAAAGTCTGTATATATTACATCTGCATTCTTTTTGTCTTCTAGTGCATTTAGGACCTTGTCGTAGTGATCCAATAGTTGAGACAGACAGGAGCGACCTGTTCGAAACCCATGTTGCCCTGGGTTGTGTAACTGATGGGTTTCTAGATGGGTGGTGATCTTGCTTCTTAGGACCCTTTCAAAGATTTTTATGATATGGGATGTTAGTGCTATTGGTCTGTAGTTCTTTGCTGTTACTTTACTGCCCCCTTTGTGGAGTGGGGCTATGTCTGTTGTTTTTAGTAACTGTGGGACGACCCCCGTGTCCATGCTCCCTCTCCATAGGATGGAAAAGGCTCGTGATAGGGGCTTCTTGCAGTTCTTGATGAACACAGAGTTCCATGAGTCTGGCCCTGGGGCAGAGTGCATGGGCATGTCATTTATCGCCTGTTCGAAGTCATTTGGCGTCAGGATAACATCGGATAGGCTTGTGTTAATCAAATTTTGTGGCTCTCTCATAAAAAAATTCATTTTGATCTTCGACTCTCAGTCTGGTTAGCGGCTTGCTAAAAACTGAGTCATATTGGGACTTGAGTAGCTCACTCATTTCCTTGCTGTTATCTGTGTAGGACCCATCTTGTTTAAGTAGGGGCCCAATACTGGACGTTGTTCTCGATTTTGATTTGGCATAGGAGAAGAAATACTTTGGGTTTCTTTCGATTTCATTTATGGCTTTTAGTTCTTCCCGCGATTCCTGACTCCTTAAGGATTCTTTTAGCTTAAGTTCGATGCTTGCTATTTCTCTGACCAGTGTCTCCCTACGCATTTCAGATATATTGACCTCTTTTAGCCGCTCTGTTATTCTTTTCCGTCGCCTGTAAAGGGAGCGCCTGTCTCTTTCTATTTTACATCTACTCCTCCTTTTTCTTAGAGGAATAAGCCTTGTGCATACATCGAGTGCCACCGAGTTAATCTGTTCTAGGCATAAGTTGGGGTCTGTGTTGCTTAGTATATCTTCCCAGCTTATATCGGTTAGGACTTGGTTTACTTGGTCCCACTTTATGTTTTTGTTATTGAAGTTGAATTTGGTGAATGCTTCCTCGTGACTGCCTCCTGGTGTTAATACTGCAACAATATTATTTGCTATATTCCTCCATTTTAGGTGCCTTAAGTTGAAATCCCCCAGGAGCAAGATGTTGGATGCAGGAGCTGGAAGATTTTCCAGACAGTGGTCAATTTTTAACAGCTGTTCCTGGAATTGCTGGGATGTTGCATCCGGAGGCTTGTAGACTACCACAATGACTAGGTTTTGGTTCTCGACCTTTACTGCTAAAACTTCCACTACATCATTTGAGGCATTAAGCAGTTCTGTGCAAACAAGTGACTCTGCAATGTACAGGCCAACCCCCCCCCCCTTTTGCCTGTTCACTCTGTCACATCTGTATAGGTTGTAACCTGGGATCCATATTTCGTTGTCCAAGTGATCCTTTATGTGGGTCTCAGTGAAAGCCGCGAACATTGCCTTTGCCTCTGCAAGCAGTCCACGGATGAAAGGTATTTTGTTGTTTGTTGCTGGCTTTAGACCCTGTATATTTGCAAAGAAGAATGTTATCGGACTGGTGGTATTGTTGGTACTGGGGGGGGGATTTTTTTCCGGCATTAGTATCTGTATCTGTTGGTTTGGAGTGAAGGCCATCGACTGTGGTTCCACTCCAGGAATGACTGGATTTGGTGTACGATTTCTGCCATTTCCTGCCATTTTTTTTCCTTCCTGGCACTAAAAAACCTCTCCCTCTTGAGTGGCTGTGGCTACCCAGGTTTTCCCATGGCCTGGATGTTTTGTATCTTTTTGTCCCCTTTAGATGGTATGCCTGGCAATTTAAGTTATAGCACAGTCTTTCCTGTACTGAAGAGGTACACAGTTCAGGGTGAAAAAGCTTACAGGAAGGGAGTTTGCATTTTCCTGTTGTCATATGGGCATGGCATTTTCTAGGGTGGTCATAGTTGCACGTCTCATCTGTTTTTCCAGATTTCCCATGGCAGCAGATACCAAGTGCATAGTATGTGCACAGGCTTGGTTTCCGTTTGCCTTGGGTTTCTGTGACTGTATTCCCTGTTGGTGCATGTTTCCCTGTCTTACTTCTATCCTCCCTAGCATCAACAATGGAGCTCCCACCAGTTGTTTTTGGTAATATATCCTCACTATTGCTAGTGGAGTCCTCTTCTTTGCTATTTCCTGCGGTATTTCTAGTTTGCAATATTGGTTTTATCTTATCTTTGACTACACTTGTTTCCCTACTATCGCTCCTGTCCCCTATGAGGTCATTTATATGTATTCCTTCCTGCGTATAATTCCCGACTACCTGGACAAAATCTCCAGCTTCACCATTACTGTCTCCCAGGACAGCATCTCCAGCTTCACCATTACTGTCTCCCAGGACAGCACCTCCAGCTTCACCATTACTGTCTCCCAGGACAGCACTATCAGCCCCACATTTACTGACTACCAGGACTTCATCTCCAGCCTTACAGTTTCTGACTACATGGCCAGTATCAAGGGCAGTACCATTCAGCCCAGACTTTTTATGTTCCCATCTGTTGTAGAAAACTTCCAGGTTTTCTATGGAAGCAGCTTTGATGTTGTCCTCTTTTAATACCCTTGTGACTTTAGTCCACAGATTTATCTCATTTGGGCATACCCAAAAACACTTCCCTGTTTTTATACTGCTTGTAGCTAGTTCTTGGATATCTGCACAAGGGGCGTGACACCAATTTCCACAAAAATGACAATTTACCCATGTGGAAGCCCGTTTGTTTGACTGACCACAGACTACACACAGCTTCAAAATGATTTGAATGGTTGATTTACTGCAATTCTACTAGCAACCTCTTGAATATTCTATTAATAACCTCCTTAAATGAAGCTCTAGCTATTTGTATTTCTGTTTCTAACTGTTTTTGTATATTGGACAGCTTACCGTGCACGTTCCTGATTTATATTTAATGTTTGTGTTTATAAGGGCGCCTACAACCCCATCCATTTACAGTCTGCTTTATTGTCCAACGAAACCGTTTGAAACCAGTCAAGGGTTCGGACCAGTCAAGGGTTCGGACCAGTCAAGGGTTCGGACCAGTCAAGGGTTCGGACCAGTCAAGGGTTCGGACCAGTCGATCTGATCTGATCAGTGGGTCACTTATTTAAAACATACTGGTCGGTGATTTGAGCTAACACATGAAGGATCTACTGGAAATTATCTACCCGAGTAATATGTGATTTGATTGATACAAAAGTATAACTTGCGTGTTGAAGAAACCGGTGATTTCTGGCAGCTCCTACAGTGACGAACGGTCGACCTCAACCCTTGTTTATCAATCGCTGTATCTAGCTTTTCTATTTTTTTTCCGTCTCCACCACAATAAATGCTATATTATCACTATAGTTGACTGGTGCAAATTTTGGAGGAAGGACGCTTTTTCTGTAGTAATAATTGCTTCTCGTTGTGTATATTGCGACCGCTAGTAACTACAGGTTATAGGAAATTCACAGAATACGTCTGGTATTTCAAGAAAAAGAAACTAATGAAAGTCACTCCACTCCACTAAGTACCATTATAATACTGGTTAGTTGCTACTACAACACTATTCTGCTATTCACTGGTATCACTAGATTATATGCGAGTACACTAGCAAGCCAGGAAGATTATTAGAAACAGCTGACCTGTGGTAAGTTTCTGGCGACTTCTGGCACCTGCCTCTATAGGCTTATCACTTCATTTACAAATTCACCTGTTTTCAAATGACACTTTAGCCTTTATCATCAATATACTAGGGAGCCACTGTAGTATACACTATACACTATGTATACTCAATGTTATCAGGGAGACTTTCTTTCCTCTGACACGAAAAGTTCAATTATTATTATTTTTTTCACACGGGACACAGGCCTGATTCCCCCCTGGCAGTAAACTCTGCTAGGTAGTGCACACTAATTCTCCTTTTTTGACTCAGTATATAACGTTTTCCGCCCAAGATTGGTTCCAGGCGCTAGAGGGATTTATCGTATAGGATTGATGACACAAATTAAAGTTCTAGCACGTAAGAGCGACCGTGAAAACACGAGAAAACCCGGAGCACAACGAGGCACGCTGACACACTTGACAATCCAAATGACTTCCATAATAATCATAAGTCTTATAAAAACCATACCTATTACAATGATTCTAAACTTCGAACATTGAAACGTACTGCTCGCAGACTAGGCCTAGCCTATAGAAACCATCGTACCCTTGAAATGCTGAGCCTCTTCCAAACTGCCCTTGCTGCTGCCAGAGAGCGTATGACAGAGCTGCGGCAGACTGGGAACAATTTGTCAATGGTGTCCTGCTCACACCCCACTTAGCCGGGCATGGAGGGACATAAATAGAATTAAGGGTAACAGAACCGAGCAGATCGTGCACCCTCATCCCTTGCATAGGGCGAATGAGTTAGTCAGTGCTTGGGCTGCTACATCTAGCTATGACAGTCTTCCCAGTACCACACAGGCGAAATTAATGGACAAATATGATGCAAGGGAGAGACTTGTTTGCTTTATGCTTAGCAAGGCAGATGACTGCAACATTCCTTTCACTAATTATGAACTTGATGCAGCACAAACTAAGGGCAACTCCACGTCGCCTGGTGAGGATGGTATTACTTACAACATACTCAGATTGCTGTGTTGAGTACCAGGTAATCCTTTACTTGAATTATATAACATGAGTTATGTCACTGGGGAGCTCCCTAAATCATGGACCAATAGCCTCATTATTCCCATTCCGAAGCCCCATCAACAAAACTCATTTCGCCCAATATCCCTTACTAGCTGCTTGTGTAAAACATTCGAAAGGATGATTCTTAATCGTCTTATGCACAGAATTAAGCAATTCTTGTCTCCCTGGTTGCATGGCTTCATGCATGGAAGGAGTGTGCATCATTGCATTACCACCTTTCTCACTCTGCACACTGACAGCTCATACACTACCTTCCTTGACCTTAAATCCGCTTTTGATGTAGCCAACCGACATGTAATCATTAGTGAACTTGCCAGAATGGATGTTGGAGGATGGCTTCTCCGCTGGATTAAAGGTTACCTGTCCAACAGAAAGTCGTCTGTGTTGTTCCAGGGACATAGAAGTGTAACTAAAGATTTTGAATTAGGAACCCCAGAGGGAGGTGAGCTTAGTCCCACCCTATTCAACATTTTGATTAATGCCTTACTTAATGCCATGCCTAGCCAGCCCCATCATTATATGGTTAGTTTTGCTGATGACATAATGATTCACACCACCGGATTCTCCAACACCCAAAACATTCTTAATCATGTATTAGCTTCGTGTCAGGACCTGGGGCTAATAATCTCAGGGGAAAAAACAAAGATACTCAACAGGCGTCCTCCTCGGCAGAGAGGCACAGTTCGTCAGATCCAGTTGCATGAAGGGTCTCTTCTAGAATATGTAAGCAGATACAGGTATCTAGACTTTGAGGTTCAACTACTTGGACCTGTTGTAACAAGACTTTGTCGCCAATACAAAGAAAGGCTGAGAGCACTTAGAGTTGTGGCAGGGTTTCACCCCAGGTATGGAGCTAATGTTAAAATTGTGAAAATGATGTATCTTGCTTATATTAGATCATTGGTTGATTATGCGGTGCCACTACTTGCACTCGTGTCTGACTGGAAGCTTGAAGGGCTGAAAAAACTGCAAAACGAAGCAATGAGGATCATCCTAGGATGCCCTCGTACTGCCAAAATTTTAAATATGCGTAAAGAACTTAATATTCCAAGCATTAGAGATCGTGTTACTGAAAGAAATATCCTTATTGGGGTCAATATGTTTAGGCTAGCCCATTCAAACCCCTGCACAGAAGCCCTCCAAACTTTCCTCAGCACTGGTGAACATCCTTCCAGATGGATCGAAAAAACTGGAACCGACCTCCGCATGAACCAGCTACATCATCTATGTCAAGTTAGACAACAGAGACATATCACTGCTCCATGGGATATTACCCCATTCCAAACTACCATTCCTCCATTTCCTCCCAAAACTCTCCTTAAATCATAACCAAAGCTTCGTCTTGAAGCCAAACATGATGCCTTAAGCTGTATTGATAACTTAGTCACACAGAACACTCTTTCACAAATTATTTACGTTGATGATTCTGATTCTGTTCACCAATCCACTGGTGCAGCTGGTAGTGCTGCTGTTATCATACAGAGTGATGGCTCTCATAAAGAAATTGGAGCACGCATCAATAACTGGGCCTCTACCCTTCAAACAGAACTGTTTGCCATACTCCTTGCACTCAAATGTGTCCATGAATCTAAGGCTGACACTTTAATTGTAACTGATTCTCTGTCATCCATAAATGCTCTCAACTCATTAAGTATAAATTGTGGCATGCTTGTGTCAGAAGCCAGGCACAGGTATGGTAAGATTGTGGACAGTGGAGTCAGAGTGCACATGCTGTGGATTCCATCTCACATTGGTCTTCAGATGCATGATAGAACTAAAAAATTGGCTAAGCTGTATGCTTTCAAAGATGGGGTAGATTACAATCTTGGGTTGTCAGTTAGCAGTTTGAGAACAATAATACGAAAAGAACTTCAAATGAACTTTATTGACTTAAGACTCAGGGAGATTGACACCAGTGAGTCCATCTATCATCATTCCATCATGCAGGAGGAGCCACATGTCTACGGTGCATCCAACAAGATAAGCAGACTCTTGGATGTCACTACTGCCCGGCTCCTGCTGGGTTACAAGTATCTATGGCAGGTTAAATCACCACCACCAGATGTAGACCAAACGAAATGTAAACTTTGCCAGATGGACTATTGTCACACCTTGCGTCATTATGTACTGGAGTGTGATCATATTAATGAATTTAGAAACAACTCACTCAGAAATGTTCAAGAAACGGCAAAGTATTTTATCCACAGTGGTATATTACAGACCATTCTGGAGAAGTACCCTGACTTTGCTAGCTGTAAATAATGCATTACCATGTGTGTGTGTGTGTGTGTGTGTGTGTGTGTGTGTGTGTGTGTGTGTGTGTGTGTGTGTGTGTGTGTGTGTGTGTGTGTGGGTGGGTGGGTATGTGTGTGGGTGTGTGTGTGGGTGTGTGTGAGGGCGTGTGTGTGGGTGTGGGTGTGTGGGTGTGGGTGTGTGGGTGTGGGTGTGTGTGTGCGTGTGTGGGTGTGTGTGTGAGTATGAGTGTGTGTGTGTGTGTGGGTGTGTGTGTGTGTGTGGGTGTGTGTGTGTGTGTGTGGGTGTGTGTGTGTGTGGGTGTGTGTGTGCGTGTGTGTGTGTGTGTGTGTGTGTGTGTGGGTGTGTGTGTGTGTGTGTGTGGGGGTGAACTCACCTATTTGTACTCACCTATTTGTGGTTGCAGGGGTCGATTCATAGCTCCTGGCCCCGCCTCTTCACTGATTGCTACTAGGTCCTCTCTCTCCCTGCTCCATGAGCTTTATCATACCTCGCCTTAAAACTATGTGTGGTTCCCGCCTCCACTACTTCACTTTCTAGGCTATTCCACGGCTTGACTACTCTATGACTAAAGAGATACTTCCTAACATCCCTTTGATTCATCTGAGTCTTCAACTTCCAATTGTGACCTCTTGTGTCTGTGTCCCATCTCTGGAACATCCTGTCTTTGTCCACCTTGTCTATTCCGCGCAGTATTTTGTATGTCGTTATCATGTCTCCCCTGGCCCTCCTGGCCTCCAGTGTCGTCAGGCCAGTTTCCCTCAACCTTTCTTCATAGGACAATCCCCGTAGCTCTGGGACTAGTCTTGTTGCAAACCTTTGCACTTTCTCTAATTTCTTGATGTGCTTGACTAGGTGTGGATTCCAAACTAGTGCTGCATACTCCAGTATGGGCCTGACGTAAATGGTATACAGAGTCTTGAACGACTCCTTACTGAGGTATTGGAACGCTATCCGTAGGTTTGCCAGGCGCCCGTATGCTGCAGCAGTTATCTGATTGATGTGCGCCTCAGGAGATATGCTCGGTGTTATACTCACCCCCAGATCTTTTTCCTTGAGTGAGGTTTGCAGACTTTGGCCATCTAAACTATATTATGTCTGCGGTCTTCTTTGTCCTTCCCCAATCTTCATGACTTTGCATTTGGCGGGGTTAAACTCAAGGAGCCAGTTGCTGGACCAGGCTTGTAGCCTGTCCAGGTCTCTTTGTAGTCCTGCCTGATCCTCATCCGATTTGATTCTTCTCATTAACTTCACATCGTCCGCAAATAAGGACACTTCTGAGTCTATCCCTTCCATTATGTCATTCATATATACCAAGAACAGCACAGGTCCAAGGACTGACCCCTGTGGAACCCCGCTTGTCACAGACGCCCACTTTGACACCTCGTCACGTACCATGACTCGTTGTTGCCTCCCTGTAAGGTATTCTCTTATCCATTGCAGTGCCTTTCCTGTTATGTGTGCCTGATCCTCTAGCTTTTGCAGTAACCTCTTGTGAGGAACTGTGTCGAAGGCCTTCTTGCAGTCCAAAAAAATGCAGTCGATCCACCCCTCTCTCTCTTGTCTTACTTTTGTCACCTTGTCATAAAACTCTAATAGGTTTGTGACACAGGATTTTCCCTCCCTGAAACCATGCTGGTTGTCAATTATACACTTGTTTCTTTCCAGGTGCTCCACCACTCTCCTCCTGATGATCTTCTCCATAACCTTGCATACTATAAACGTTAGTGATACAGGTCTGTAGTTTAGTGCCTCATGTCTGTTTCCCTTTTTAAAAATTGGGACTACATTTGCCATCTTCCATACCTCGGGGAGTTGCCCAGTTTCAAATGATGTGTTGAAGATCTTTGTCAATGGTACACACAATGTCTCTGCTCCCTCTTTAAGGACCCACGGAGAGATGTTGTCTGGTCCCACCGCCTTTGAGGTGTCAAGTTCGCATAGCAGCTTCTTCACCTCCTCCTTGGTTATATGTACCTCATCCAGCACTTGCTGGTGCACCCCCCTGCTCTGATTTCCTGGAGTCCTACTGGTTTCCACTGTAAATACTTCTTTAAATCTTGTGTTGAGCTCCTGACATACCTCCCGGTCGTTTCTTGTGAATTCCCCATCACCCTTCCTCAGTCTGATTACCTGGTCCTTGACTGTTGTTTTCCTCCTGATGTGGCTGTACAACAGCTTCGGGTCAGTCTTGACTTTCGTTGCTATGTCATTTTCGTATTGCCGCTGAGCCTCCCTTCTTATCTGTGCATATTCGTTTCTGGCTCTTCGGCTAATCTCTTTATTTTCCTGAGTTCTCTGTCTTCTGTACCTTTTCCATTCTCTAGTACACCTAGTTTTTGCCTCCCTACACCTTTGGGTGAACCAAGGACTCATTCTGTTCTTCCCATTATTTCTGTTTCCCTTGGGAACAAACCTCTCCTCTGCCTCCTTGCATTTTGTTGCCACATAGTCCATCATTTCTTGTACTGGTTTTCCTGTCAGTTCCCTCTCCCACTGAATGTCTTGAAGGAAGTTCCTCAAGCCTGAGTAGTTCCCCCTTTTGTAGTTTGGTTTTTCCCACCCTATTCCTGCTGCTCTCTCCACTTGGAGCTCAACTATGTAGTCGAAGCACAGAACCACATGATCACTAGCTCCCAGGGGCCTTTCATACATGATATCCTCGATGTCAGAACTACTCAAGGTGAATACAAGGTCCAGTCTTGCTGGTTCATCCTCTCCTCTCTCTCTGGTAGTGTCTCTAACATGTTGATGCATGAGGTTTTCCAGTACCACATCCATCATCTTGGCTCTCCATGTTTCGGGACCCCCATGGGGCTCCAGGTTTTCCCAGTCAATCTCCTTGTGATTGAAATCACCCATAACTAGTAACTTTGCTCCCCCCATGTGTGCTCTCCTGGCCACCTCGGCTAGTGTGTCGACCATTGCTCTGTTGCTCTCATCGTATTCTTCTCTTGGCCTCCTGCAGTTCTGTGGTGGGTTGTACATTACTGCAATTATCACCTTATGTCCCTCAGACTGGATTGTTCCTACTAAGTAGTCCCTTTCGCCCGTGCCATCCATTCCTTCCATTTTCTCAAACCCCCACTGGTTTTTAATGAGCAGTGCAACTCCTCCTCCCCCTCTCCTCCCTCTGTCTTTCCTGAGGATTTGATATCCGGTTGGAAAGATTGAATCTGTTATTATTCTGGTGAGTTTTGTTTCTGTGAGTGCTATTATGTCTGGGGATGTCTCCTTGATTCTTTCGTGCCACTCCTCATACTTATTTGTTATTCCATCTGCATTTGTATACCACACCTTCAACTTCTTTTCTAAGATTGTGGTCTGGGAGGTGTATTGGGGTTGGGGAAGTGGGAGACCTGATAAGGAACTATGGGTGGTTGCTGTGGGGGTGGAGTTTGTAATGCAGTGGGTGGGGGCATTGGATGTGGCATGGGTGTTTTGGTTTAGAGTGTTTGGTTGCACTGGGGTTGACCTGGTTGGGAGGCTTCTATAGGAAGTTGTGAGGGAGGCTGCATTTGATCTTCCTGTGTCTGGGATCTCCTGTCTGTCTTCTCCATCCCCTCTCTTTCCTCCTTTCACCTTTGTACCATCTCTCTCTGTTTCTGCCTTTCTGCTTATGTTCTGTCGTGGTCGAGATACACCTTCCTGTATGCCGGCATGTCCCTTAATCGTGCTTTCTCCTGCAGGATCCTGTTCCAAGTCGATTCTGCCTTGAAGGTCACTTTCACTGGCCGGGTTCTTTTTTTTACATACCCCCCTATTCTCCGAAAATTTTCCAGCTGGGTCATGTCGTCTTCTCCTATTGCTTTCATGATTCTTTCAATTGCTTTTTTTTCCCCTTGTTTTCTGGCTTCATATGTTTCCCCTTCAACTTCCTGGAGCCCATACACAAAGACTGACCTCACCCTTTCATTCTCCCACTGCATATCCCTGTGTATCCTCTCATTCAATTTGATTTCCTCCATTGCAGCTTTCCTTTCTTCAGTTTCACTAGCTAATGTACTTGGGCTCAGTGGCCTATCATTTTCCCTTCTCGGCTTTCCCTGGGCTCTGCTGTGGTCTGTTAGGGCCTCCACATATAGCTTAGGTCTTTCATTTACTACATTCTCCACTGATTGAGCTTCTACATGCTGTTTTGCTCCTTCTTTCCCTACAGTCCCCTTATTTGTGACTGAGGTAGCAGTCTCTGTTGTCAATCCCAAAATGTTCTTTAGTTCTTTAGGCTGTTTCAGATTTTTCAGTTCCTCTTCTAAACTCTGTATCCTGGCCTCTGCTGCTTTGACTTGCACCTCCCACTTCCTGCTTTCCATGTCTATCCTTTCTTCCATTCTCATGCTAAGTTCTTCTAGTTTCTTTTCCCATTCATGTTCCCTTTTTGTGAGCTCTGCTGCCCAATCTTCCTTTGCAGTTTCCTCCTCCTGTCCCTTGGATTTTCTTGTCGCTCTCTGGCAACTCATTTTTGTTTTATCCTGATTGCCTCAGAGTGGGAAACCTATGTAATTCTGTATGTTAGGTTAGTATTGTGTATGTCAGAGTGTGGGGGGGGAGGTAGAGGAGGAACTGTGGCTATGTGGGAGATTAGTGGGAAGGGGGAGTGGGAAGGAGAGTGAAGCAAGTGGGTGAGTGGGAGGGAGAGGGGGAAGGAGGGAGAGGTGGGAAGGGGGAGGGTGAAAGAGGGAGGGGAGGGATCAGGTGAAGGAGTGAGTTGTCGGTGGGGGAGGGGGGAGTGTATGTGTGTGGGGGGGTGTGGGGGGGTGTGGGGGGGGGGGTGTGGGGGGGTGTGGTGGTGTGTGGGTGTGTGTGTGGATGTGTGTGGGTGTGTGTGGATGTGTGTGGGTGTGTGTGGATATGCATGGGGGTGTGTGGGTGTGTGTGGGTGTGTGTGGGTGTGTGTGGGTGTGTGTGGGGGTGTGTGGGTGTGTGTGGGTTGGTGGGTGTGGGTGTTCGTGCGCACACTAGGCTACGCTACTCTTTTGAAGATCATAAAAAAAATTTCACAATCAATTCCTTATTAATATACACTAATATATGCTATATAATATTAATTGTGTACACTTGTGTTTGTGTGTACACTTGTGTGTGTGTGTGTGTTTACTAGCTTGTCGTTCTTTGAAAAAGAGGGGGGGGGGTTACGTTAACACTATTTGTTATTGTTGTTGGTTCACCGGTACTCTCCCGGCCCAGATCTCCGCACACTACGCTACTTTACTTTTTGAAGATTATAGGATTATTTTTTCTCACTCAATTTCTTATTAATATATACTAATGTTTATTATAATAATAATTACGGGTGCACACGTGTGTTTGTATGTGCGTACTTGTTTACTAGCTTGTCGCTGTCAGGGGGGGGGGTTCACTAGGTTACACAACTCTTCTGGAGTTTACCTGGAGATATTTAGATAATTTACTAACCACTATCTATCTCCTGGTACTGAAATAGGGAGAGAGAGATGGTATAGCATACAACCAGCAGGGCGAGACACTTGAGACTTTAGACACTAACCAAAATTAACCACAAATAGGCAAGTGATGTCGTCTGCACAACAATGGAGGTTCCTGCTGGTCGGCTGCTATCAACTCCTTCAATTTTGTAACTCTTTCAAGAACTTTATCATGCATTCAAGTTTTTATTTTCTTTTTCTTTTAAGACTTGGTATTCCCTCTTTTTTCTTTAGTACAGTATTATGGTCATAACAAGTCTGATGATGTTAGCTACATTCACAACACCAACAGCTGGGGATTGACTAATTTTTTCTTGCTTTCAGTATTTACTTAATCACTCTTTTATGACCTTATCACTACACTGCTGTTATAACCAACTAACATATGTATTTGTTAATATTTCAGATCACACCGTTAACCCAATTAACTGTTTGGATATTTTGTGTCAACACTGCAGCCAGTAGCCTGATCAGCTGACTGCTACCCTCCCTCACTCACAATTCATTCAAATTTAAATTGTAAAAATTCTTGATCTTATCACATTATTCGCACTCTTGAAAGCTATTGCACTCTTGTAGGTATGTTCACTGATTCACTCACGTACGATGACCGCTAATAATATCTTAGGACAGCCAATAGAACGCTAAATCCTGGGAGCACTATTCAGCAATACTGCTTCACGTGTATGTGTGTGTGTGTGTAGGTGTACTCACCTAGTTGTACTCACCTAGTTGAGGTTGAGGGGGTCGAGTCCGAGCTCCTGGCCCCGCCTCTTCACTGATCGCTACTAGGTCACTCTCCCTGAGCCGTGAGCTTTATCATACCTCTGCTTAAAGCTATGTATGGATCCTGCCTCCACTACATCGCTTCCCAAACTATTCCACTTACTGACTACTCTGTGGCTGAAGAAATACTTCCTAACATCCCTGTGATTCATCTGTGTCTTCAGCTTCCAACTGTGTCCCCTTGTTACTGTGTCCAATCTCTGGAACATCCTGTCTTTGTCCACCTTGTCAATTCCTCTCAGTATTTTGTATGTCGTTATCATGTCCCCCCTATCTCTCCTGTCCTCCAGTGTCGTCAGGTTGATTTCCCTTAACCTCTCCTCGTAGGACATACCTCTTAGCTCTGGGACTAGTCTTGTTGCAAACCTTTGCACTTTCTCTAGTTTCTTTACGTGCTTGGCTAGGTGTGGGTTCCAAACTGGTGCCGCATACTCCAATATGGGCCTAACGTACACGGTGTACAGGGTCCTGAATGATTCCTTATTAAGATGTCGGAATGCTGTTCTGAGGTTTGCTAGGCGCCCATATGCTGCAGCAGTTATTTGGTTGATGTGCGCTTCAGGAGATGTGCCTGGTGTTATACTCACCCCAAGATCTTTTTCCTTGAGTGAGGTTTGTAGTCTCTGACCCCCTAGACTGTACTCCGTCTGCGGCCTTCTTTGCCCTTCCCCAATCTTCATGACTTTGCACTTGGTGGGATTGAACTCCAGGAGCCAATTGCTGGACCAGGTCTGCAGCCTGTCCAGATCCCTTTGTAGTTCTGCCTGGTCTTCGATCGAGTGAATTCTTCTCATCAACTTCACGTCATCTGCAAACAGGGACACCTCAGAGTCTATTCCTTCCGTCATGTCGTTCACAAATACCAGAAACAGCACTGGTCCTAGGACTGACCCCTGTGGGACCCCGCTGGTCACAGGTGCCCACTCTGACACCTCGCCACGTACCATGACTCGCTGCTGTCTTCCTGACAAGTATTCCCTGATCCATTGTAGTGCCTTCCCTGTTATCCCTGCTTGGTCCTCCAGTTTTTGCACCAATCTCTTGTGTGGAACTATGTCAAACGCCTTCTTGCAGTCCAAGAAAATGCAATCCACCCACCCCTCTCTCTCTTGTCTTACTGCTGTCACCATGTCATAGAACTCCAGTAGGTTTGTGACACAGGATTTCCCATCCCTGAAACCATGTTGGCTGCTGTTGATGAGATCGTTCCTTTCTAGGTGTTCCACCACTCTTCTGATAATCTTCTCCATGATTTTGCATACTATACATGTCAGTGACACTGGTCTGTAGTTTAATGCTTCATGTCTGTCTCCTTTTTTAAAGATTGGGACTACATTTGCTGTCTTCCATGCCTCAGGCAATCTCCCTGTTTCGATAGATGTATTGAATATTGTTGTTAGGGGTACACATAGCGCCTCTGCTCCCTCTCTCAATACCCATGGGGAGATGTTATCTGGCCCCATTGCCTTTGAGGTATCTAGCTCACTCAGAAGCCTCTTCACTTCTTCCTCGGTTGTGTGCACTGTGTCCAGCACTTGGTGGTGTGCCCCACCTCTCCGTCTTTCTGGAGCCCCTTCTGTCTCCTCTGTGAACACTTCTTTGAATCTCTTGTTGAGTTCTTCACATACACGGTCATTTCTTGTTGTCTCTCCTCCTTCCTTCCTTAGCCTGATTACCTGATCCTTGACTGTTGTTTTCCTCCTGATGTGGCTGTACAACAGTTTCGGGTCAGATTTGGCTTTCGCTGCTATGTCATTTTCATATTGTCTTTGGGCCTCCCTTCTTATCTGTGCATATTCGTTTCTGGCTCTACGACTGCTCTCCTTATTCTCCTGGGTCCTTTGCCTTCTATATTTCTTCCATTCCCTAGCACACTTGGTTTTTGCCTCCCTGCACCTTTGGGTAAACCATGGGCTCATCCTGGCTTTTTCATTAATCCTGTTACCCTTGGGTACAAACCTCTCCTCAGCCTCCTTGCATTTTGTTGCTACATATTCCATCATCTCATTAACTGGCTTCCCTGCCAGTTCTCTGTCCCACTGAACCCCGTTCAGGTAGTTCCTCATTCCTGTGTAGTCCCCTTTCTTGTAGTTTGGCTTCATTCGTCCTGGCCTTCCTGCTTCTCCCTCCACTTGTAGCTCTACTGTGTATTCGAAGCTTAAAACCACATGGTCACTGGCCCCAAGGGGTCTTTCATATGTGATGTCCTCGATATCTGCACTACTCAAGGTGAATACTAAGTCCAGCCTTGCTGGTTCATCCTCTCCTCTCTCTCTTGTAGTGTCCCTTACGTGTTGGCACATGAAGTTTTCCAGTACCACCTCCATCATCTTAGCCCTCCATGTATCTTGGCCCCCATGTGGGTCCAAGTTCTCCCAATCGATCTCCTTGTGGTTAAAGTCACCCATGATCAGGAGCTTTGCCCTGCATGCATGAGCTCTTCTGGCCACTCTAGCCAGTGTGTCAACCATCGCTCTATTGCTCTCGTCGTACTCTTGCCTTGGCCTCCTGCTGTTCTGTGGTGGGTTATACATCACTGCTATTACCACCTTGGGACCTCCAGAGTGAAGTGTTCCCACTATGTAATCACTTTCTTCTCCGCTGTCTCCTCTCTCCAGCTCATCAAAATTCCAGCGATTTTTGATCAGCAACGCCACTCCTCCACCCCCCCTGTTCCCTCTGTCTTTCCTCAGGATTTGGTATCCCGTTGGAAAGATGGCATCTGTTATCATACCTGTAAGCTTGGTTTCTGTGAGAGCTATGATGTCCGGTGATGCTTCTTTGACTCTTTCATGCCACTCCTCCCACTTATTTGTTATTCCATCAGCGTTTGTGTACCATACCTTCAGTTTCCTTTCCAACACTGTGGTTTGGGGGGCCTGTGAGGGTGGGAGACCTGGTGGCATACTGTGGGATTCTATAGCTCGGTGTTGGGTGGAGGCTGTGGGTATGGATTGTAGTGTGTGTTGGGATGGTGTGATAGGTTGTATGGTTCTGAGAATAGTTGTGTGTGTGCTTGCCCTTGCTGTTCTGTTCTGCTCTGACTGACCTCTGCTGGTTCCCTCCTTGTCTCTTTTCCTAGCTCCTTTCGCTTTTTTGTCCTCTCCCTCAGCTGCTGTCGTTCTGATTTTGTTCTGTCTCTGTCTAGGAACACCCTCTTGTACTCTTCCGAGTATTTCAATCGTGGTTTCTCTTGGAGGATCCTGTTCCGCACTGTTTCCGTCCTGAGAATCAGCTTGATTGGTCGGTTTCTCCCCTTCGAGTACCCCCCTATTCTCTGAAAATTTACAATCTCGTCCATCTCTTCACCTATTTCCGTGATGATTTTCTCAATCTCCTTTCTTTCTTCCTGCTGCCTTTCAGTGTGTGTCCTTTCCTCTCTCTCCTGAAGCCCATGGATAAACACTGATTTTGCCCTTTCTTCCTCCCATTGCCTCACCCTCTGTGACTCTGGATCCTGCCTGTATGTGGTCAGTTTCTCCCTTGATTTTTCCAGTGGCTCTTGATAGCCTTGTTGTGCCTCAGCATTCGACCTATCACCCTCTCCATCTGCAACCAGCTGATCTTCCCTTTCACTCCTTGGTCCTCCTTGGCAGACTGATGTGACCTTAGCATAATTCATAATTCCTTCCTTCCTGTTCGGCCTCGCAGCTTCATATGCTGTGTCTTCTCTGGTCACTGCCCCTGTAACCCGCTTCAGCCTATTTATCTCAACTTCTAGGACCCTTATCTTGGCTACTGCAGTTTCGACTTGTGCCTCCCAATTCTTTGTCTCCTTCTCCAACCTCTTTTCCAATTTCACAGAGAGCTCTTTTTCCATTTTTTCAGAAAGCTCTCCTAATTTTCTCTCCCACTCTTGTTCCATCCTTTTCCACTGCTCCTCCATCCACTCCTCCCTACCAGAACCATTCTCATCTGATCCTTGGTTCCTGCGAGTCCCCACCATTTTTTTTTTTTTTTTTTTTTTTTGTTTTTGTTTTTTTGTTTGTTTTTTTGTGAGAGAAGAGAGAAGGGAAAGGTAGAGGGGGAGAGAGAGTGAAGGGAAGAGTAGGAGAGGGGAGAGTTAGAAGGGAAAATGGGGATGAGAGAGAGCAAGAGAGAGAGAGCAAGAGAGAGAGAGAGAGAGAGAGAGAGAGAGAGAGAGAGAGAGAGAGAGAGAGGGGGGGGGGGGGGGAGAGGGAGAGAGAGAGAGAAAGAGAAGGCAAAGAGGGGGAGAGAGAGGGGGCAGAGAGGGGGGAGAAGGGGGAAAGAGGGGGGAGATGGAAGAGCGAGAGGGGAGAGAGGCTAGGGGGAGAGGGAGGGGAGGATGGGAGAGAGGTGGGGAAAGGGAGAGGGGAGAGATAATTGGAGGGGACAGATGTTAGAGGGGGAGAGATGTTAGAGGGGGGGAGGTGTTAGAGGTAAGAGATGTTAGAGGGGAGAGATGGGAGAGGGAAGAGAGAGAGAGAGATAGGTAGAGAGAGAGATATAGGTAAAGAGTGAGAGAGGTAGAGATAGGTCTACTTAGGGTAGAAAGAGGGGGGGGGAGAGGAGAAAGGTTCAGATGGTCAGTTCACAGGACGGTGTGAAATCCTGTGTATGTGTGTTTGCGTGTGTACTACAGCTTACAAGTGCTTGTTCCTGTGTGTGTATGTGTATGTGTATGTGTGTGTGTGTGTATGTGTGTGTGTGTGTGTACGTGTGTGTGTGTGTGTGTGTGTATGTGTGTGTGTGTGTGTGTACGTGTGTGTGTGTGTGTGTGTATGTGTGTGTGTATGTGTGTATGTGTGTATGTGTGTATGTGTGTGTGTGTGTGTGTGTGTGTGTGTGTATGTGTATGTGTGTGTGTGTGTGTGTGTGTGTGTGTGTGTGTATGTGTGTGTGTATGTGTGTGTGTATGTGTGTGTGTATGTGTGTATGTGTGTGTGTGTGTACTCACCTATTTGTACTCACCTATTTGTGGTTGCAGGGGTCGAGTCCTAGCTCCTGGCCCCGCCTCTTCACCGGTTGCTACTAGGCCCTCTCTCTCCCCGCTCCATGAGCTTTATCAAACCTCGTCTTAAAACTGTGTATGGTTCCTGCCTCCACTACGTCATTTTCTAGGCTATTCCACTGCCTTACAACTCTATGACTGAAGAAATACTTCCTACTATCTCTCTGACTCATTTGTGTCTTCAACTTCCAATTGTGGCCTCTTGTTTCTGTGTCCCCTCCCTGGAACATCCTGTCCTTGTCCACCTTGTCTATTCCACGCAGTATTTTATATGTCGTTATCATGTCTCCCCTGACCCTCCTGTCCTCCAGTGTCGTCAGGCCGATTTCCCTTAATCTTTCTTCATAGGACATTCCCCTTAGCTCTGGAACTAACCTTGTTGCAAACCTTTGTACTTTCTCTAGTTTCTTGACGTGCTTTATCAAGTGCGGGTTCCAAACAGGTGCTGCATACTCCAGTATGGGCCTGACATACACGGTGTACAGTGTCTTGAATGATTCCTTACTAAGGTATCGGAATGCTGTTCTCAGGTTTGCCAGGCGCCCATATGCTGCAGCAGTTATCTGATTGATGTGTGCTTCCGGAGACATGCTCGGTGTTATACTCACCCCAAGATCTTTCTCCTTGAGTGAGGTTTGCAGTCTTTGTCCACCTAGCCTATACTCTGTCTGCGGTCTTCTGTGCCCTTCCCCTATCTTCATGACTTTGCATTTGGCAGGATTAAATTCGAGAAGCCATTTGCTGGACCAGGTGTCCAGTCTGTCCAGGTCTCTTTGAAGTCCTGCCTGGTCCTCATCAGATTTAATTCTCCTCATTAACTTCACATCATCTGCAAACAGGGACACTTCTGAGTCTAACCCTTCCGTCATGTCGTTCACATATACCAAAAATAGCACTGGTCCTAAGACCTGTGGGACCCCGCTCGTCACAGGTGCCCACTGTGATACATCATTACGTACCATGACTCGTTGTTGCCTCCCTGTCAGGTATTCTCTGATCCATTGCAGTGCCCTTCCTGTTATATGCGCCTGATGCTCTAGCTTCTGCACTAATCTCTTGTGAGGAACTGTGTCAAAGGCCTTCTTGCAGTCCAAGAAGATGCAATCAACCCACCCCTCTCTCTCTTGTCTTACTTCTGTTATTTTATCATAAAACTCCAGAAGGTTTGTGACACAGGATTTGCCTTCCGTGAATCCGTGCTGGTTGGCATTTATACTCCTGTTCCGTTCCAGGTGCTCCACCACTCTCCTCCTGATAATCTTCTCCATAATTTTGCATACTATACACGTCAATGACACAGGTCTATAGTTTAGTGCCTCTTTTCTGTCTCCTTTTTTGAAAATGGGAACTACATTTGCTGTCTTCCATACCTCAGGTAGTTGCCCAGTTTCCAGGGATGTGTGTGTGTGTGTGTGTGTTTATGTGTGTGTGTGTGTATGTGTGTGTGTGTGTGTGTGTCTGTGTGTGTGTGTGTGTATGTGTGTATGTGTCTTTGTGTGTGTGCGTGTGTGTGTGCGTGTGTGTGTGTGTGTGTGTGTGTGTGTGTGTGTGTGTGTGTGTGTGTGTGTGTGTGTGTGTGTGTGTGTGTGTGTGTGTGTGTGTGTGTATGTGTGTGTATGTGTGTGTGTGCCCCCACTTCTAAGTATTCATACTGCTAATAAATACCGGTAGATACCAGTAATTCTAAGCTTACCAATACTTGTAACACTTATCGATTCTACTTCTAAAATTCAGAAAGTAGCTAGGTTGTAAAATTTAGCTTGTCTCAGCTTAAGTGTCTGACATATCCCTCACTACCGCTTTACACCTTGCACTGTCCTCTATGCTATTTCTACTCTAATTCTGGTAATGGCTTGCAGGAGTGAGTGTCCAGTATCTAACAGTGATGCAGGACCAGACTCAATCTTGCAATATGCAACCTCAACAGGTGGAATACTTGCGCTGACAGCGGTGTGATGACAAGTTGCCAGAAGCTGATGACGTAGTGGTCGTACATAGGCCTTCTCTCACTATTTTGTAACTCCTTCACCCGTGATGTTTATAATCATATATGCTCATGCATCCCGCGTTCCTCAAGTGATTTCACTTTTCACTTATTACAGAATACACTTCACATTCGGTGTTACACTTTATATGTATAATGGCATACAAACTGTTGTGACGTCACTGCTTCAGTAGGCCTACTGCCACCTTCCCTTGTTGTATATTTTATTTTTTCTTTCTCCTTTTGCCTATTAACTTTTTCACTCTCACATTACGGTGCCCCACATTTCACTTGTTAACCAAACGCTGGTAATTCTTGATCACCCGTTTCCACACTCACTTTGATATTTTTATGTTTGTATCTGTGTGGCAACAGTGCCTAGTAGATCCACAACGGTTTGGCACTTTTAAAAGAAAATACTGAATTTAGGTTTCCCCTCGAATTTTTTCAACTAATAACTATAGTTATCACTCGTAGGTTTGTTCACTGACTTTGTCACTACCACTGATTACTGCTAGGGGTTGTTGCACCCCTCAAAAACACAAAGGTTCTCGGAGCCTTGTGTACCCACGTCTGCACCCACCATGTGTGTGTCACTGTGTGTGTGTGTGTGTGTGTGTGTGTGTGTGTGTGTGTGTGTGTGTGTGTGTGTGTGTGTGTGTGTGTGTGTGTGTGTGTGTGTGTGTGTGAGTGTGAGAGTGTGTGAGTGTGTGTGTGTGTGTGTGTGTGTGTGTCAGTGACAGTGTCAGTGTCAGTGTGTGTGTGTGTGTGTGCGAGTGTGTGTGTGTGTGTGTGTGTGTGTGTGTGTGTGTGTGTGTGTGTGTGTGTGTGTGTGTGTGTGTGAGAGAGAGAGAGAGTGTGAGAGTGTGTGAGTGTGTGTGTGTGTGTGTGTGTGTGTGTGTGTGTGTGTGTGTCTATGTGTGTGTGTGTGTGTCTGTGTGTGTACTCACCTATTTGTGGTTGCGTGTGTGTGAGTGTGTGAGTGAGTGTGTATGTGTGTGTGTGTGTGTTTGTGAGTGTGTGTGTGTGTGTGTGTGTGTGTCTGTGTGTGTACTCACCTATTTGTTGTTGCGTTTGTGTGTGTGTGTGAGTGTGTGTGTGTGTGTGTGTGTGTGTGTGTGTACTCACCTAGTTACTCACCTAGTTGAGGTTGCAGGGGTCGAGTCCAAGCTCCTGGCCCCGCCTCTTCACTGGTCGCTACTAGGTCACTCTCCCTGAACCATGAGCTTTATCGTACCTCTGCTTAAAGCTATGTATGGATCCTGACTCCACTACATCACTTCCCAAACTATTCCACTTCCTGACTACTCTGTGGCTGAAGAAATACTTCATAACATCCCTTTGATTCATCTGTGTCTTCAACTTCCAACTGTGTCCCCTTGTTACTGTGTCCAGTCTCTGGAACATCCTGTCTTTGTCCACCTTGTCAATTCCTCTCAGTATTTTGTAAGTCGTTATCATGTCCCCCCTATCTCTCCTGTCCTCCAGTGTCGTCAGGTTGATTTCCCTTAACCTCTCCTCATAGGACATACCTCTTAGCTCTGGGACTAGTCTTGTTGCAAACCTTTGCACTTTCTCTAGTTTCTTTACGTGCTTGGCTAGGTGTGGGTTCCAAACTGGTGCCGCATACTCCAATATGGGCCTAACGTACACGGTGTACAGGGTCCTGAACGATTCCTTATTAAGATGTCGGAATGCTGTTCTGAGGTTTGCCAGGCGCCCATATGCTGCAGCAGTTATTTGGTTGATGTGCGCTTCAGGAGATGTGCCTGGTGTTATACTCACCCCAAGATCTTTTTCCTTGAGTGATGTTTGTAGTCTCTGACCCCCTAGACTGTACTCCATCTGCGGTCTTCTTTGCCCTTCCCCAATCCTCATGACTTTACACTTGGTGGGATTGAACTCCAGGAGCCAGTTGCTGGACCAGGTCTGCAGCCTGTCCAGATCCCTTTGTATTTCTGCCTGGTCTTCGATCGAATGAACTCTTCTCATCAACTTCACGTCATCTGCAAACAGTGACACGTCGGAGTTTATTCCTTCCGTCATGTCGTTCACAAATACCAGAAACAGCACTGGTCCTAGGACTGACCCCTGTGGGACCCCACTGGTCACAGGTGCCCACTCTGACACCTCGCCTCGTACCATTACTCGCTGCTGTCTTCCTGACAAGTATTGCCTGATCCATTGCAGTGCCTTCCCTGTTATTCCTGCTTGGTCCTCCAGTTTTTGCACTAATCTCTTGTGTGGTACTGTGTCAAACGCCTTCTTGCAGTCTAAGAAAATGCAATCCACCCACCCCTCTCTCTCTTGTCTTACTGCTGTCACCATGTCATAGAACTCCAATAGGTTTGTGACACAGGATTTCCCGTCTCTGAAACCATGTTGTCTGCTGGTGATGAAATCATTCCTTTCTAGATGTTCCACCATTTTTCTCCTGACAATCTTTTCCATGATTTTGCATGCTATACATGTCAGTGACACTGGTCTGTAGTTTAGTGCTTCATGTCTGTCTCCTTTTTTAAAGATTGGTACCACATTTGCTGTCTTCCATGCCTCAGGCAATCTCCCTGTTTCGATAGATGTATTGAATATTGTTGTTAGGGGTACACATAGCGCCTCTGCTCCCTCTCTCAGGACCCATGGAGAGATGTTATCTTGCCCCATTGCCTTTGAGGTATCTAGCTCACTCAGAAGCCTCTTCACTTCTTCCTCGGTTGTGTGTACTGTGTCCAGCACATGGTGGTGTACCCCACTTCTCCGTCTTTCTGGAGCCCCTTCTGTCTCCTCTGTGAACACTTCTTTGAATCTCTTGTTGAGTTCCTCACATACTTCACTGTCATTTCTTGTTGTCTCTCCTCCTTCCTTCCTTAGCCTGATTACCTGGTCTTTGACGGTTGTTTTCTTCCTGATGTGCCTGTATAACAGCTTCGGGTCAGATTTGGCTTTTGCTGCTATGTCGTTTTCATATTGACGTTGGGCCTCCCTTCTTATCTGTGCATATTCGTTTCTGGCTCTACGACTGCTCTCCTTATTCTCCTGGGTCATTTGCCTTCTATATTTCTTCCATTCCCTAGCACACTTGGTTTTTGCCTCCTTGCATCTTTGAGTGAACCATGGGCTCATCCTGGCTTTTTCATTATTCCTGTTACCCTTGGGTACAAACCTCTCCTCAGCCTCCTTGCACATTGTGACTACATATTCCATCATCTCATTAACTGGTTTCCCTGCCAGTTCTCTGTCCGACAGAACCTCATTCAAGAAGTTCCTCATTCCTGTGTAGTCCCCTTTCCTGTAGTTTGGTTTCATTCGTCCTGGCCTTCCTGCTTCCCCCTCCACTTGTAGCTCTACTGTGTATTCGAAGCTCAAAACCACATGATCGCTGGCCCCAAGGGGTCTTTCATATGTGATGTCCTCAATATCAGCACTACTCAAGGTGAATACTAAGTCCAGTCTTGCTGGTCCATCCTCTTCTCTCTCTTTTGTAGTGTCCCTTACGTGTTGGTACATGAAGTTTTCCAGTACCACCTCCATCATCTTAGCCCTCCATGTATCTTGGCCCCCATGTGGCTCCAAGTTCTCCCATTCGATCTCCTTGTGGTTAAAGTCGCCCATGATCAGGAGCTTTGCCCTGCATGTATGAGCTCTTCTGGCCACTGCAGCCAGTGTGTCAACCATCGCTCTATTGCTCTCGTCATACTCTTGCCTTGGCCTCCTGCTGTTCTGTGGTGGGTTATACATCACTGCGATTATCACCTTGGGACCTCCAGAGTGAAGCGTTCCTGCTATGCAATCACTTTCTCCTCCGCTGTCTCCTCTCTCCAGCTCATCAAAATTCCATCGGTGTTTGATCAGCAATGCCACTCCTCCCCCCCCCCCTGTTCCTTCTGTCTTTCCTCAGGATCTGGTATCCCGTTGGGAAGATGGCATCTGTTATCATACCTGTAAGCTTGGTTTCTGTGATTGCTATG
>NC_091293.1:18405718-18408218 GCF_038502225.1 Cherax quadricarinatus | reverse complement strand
TGTGTGTGTGTGTGTGTGTGTGTGTGTGTGTGTGTGTGTGTGTGTGTGTGTGTGTGTGTGTGTGTATGTGTGTGTACTCACCTATTTGTGGTTGCAGGGGTCGAGTCCTAGCTCCTGGCCCCACCTCTTCACCGGTTGCTACTAGGCCCTCTCTCTCCCCGCTCCATGAGCTTTATCAAACCTCGTCTTAAAACTGTGTATGGTTCCTGCCTCCACTACGTCATTTTCTAGGCTATTCCACTGCCTTACAACTCTATGACTGAAGAAATACTTCCTACTATCTCTCTGACTCATTTGTGTCTTCAACTTCCAATTGTGGCCTCTTGTTTCTGTGTCCCCTCCCTGGAACATCCTGTCTTTGTCCACCTTGTCTATTCCACGCAGTATTTTATATGTCGTTATCATGTCTCCCCTGACCCTCCTGTCCTCCAGTGTCGTCAGGCCGATTTCCCTTAATCTTTCTTCATAGGACATTCCCCTTAGCTCTGGAACTAACCTTGTCGCAAACCTTTGTACTTTCTCTAGTTTCTTGACGTGCTTTATCAAGTGCGGGTTCCAAACAGGTGCTGCATACTCCAGTATGGGCCTGACTTACACGGTGTACAGTGTCTTGAATGATTCCTTACTAAGGTATCGGAATGCTGTTCTCAGGTTTGCCAGGCGCCCATATGCTGCAGCAGTTATCTGATTGATGTGTGCTTCCGGAGACATGCTCGGTGTTATACTCACCCCAAGATCTTTCTCCTTGAGTGAGGTTTGCAGTCTTTGGCCACCTAGCCTATACTCTGTCTGTGGTCTTCTGTGCCCTTCCCCTATCTTCATGACTTTGCATTTGGCAGGATTAAATTCGAGAAGCCATTTGCTGGACCAGGTGTCCAGTCTGTCCAGGTCTCTTTGAAGTCCTACCTGGTCCTCATCAGATTTAATTCTCCTCATTAACTTCACATCATCTGCAAACAGGGACACTTCTGAGTCTAACCCTTCCGTCATGTCGTTCACATATACCAAAAATAGCACTGGTCCTAGGACCGACCCCTGTGGGACCCCGCTCGTCACAGGTGCCCACTGTGATACATCATTACGTGCCATGACTCGTTGTTGCCTCCCTGTCAGGTATTCTCTGATCCATTGCAGTGCCCTTCCTGTTATATGCGCCTGATGCTCTAGCTTCTGCACTAATCTCTTGTGAGGAACTGTGTCAAAGGCCTTCTTGCAGTCCAAGAAGATGCAATCAACCCACCCCTCTCTCTCTTGTCTTACTTCTGTTATTTTATCATAAAACTCCAGAAGGTTTGTGACACAGGATTTGCCTTCCATGAATTCGTGCTGGTTAGCATTTATACTCCTGTTCCATTCCAGGTGCTCCACCACTCTCCTCCTGATAATCTTCTCCATAATTTTGCATACTATACACGTCAATGACACAGGTCTATAGTTTAGTGCCTCTTTTCTGTCTCCTTTTTTGAAAATGGGAACTACATTTGCCGTCTTCCATACCTCAGGTAGTTGCCCAGTTTCCAGGGATGTGTTGAAGATTGTGGTAAGTGGCACGCACAACATATCTGCTCCCTCTCTAAGGACCCACGGAGAGATGTTGTCCGGTCCCATTGCCTTTGAGGTATCGATGTCCCTTAGCAGTTTCTTCACCTCCTCCTCATCTGTATGTATGTCGTCCAACACTTGTTGGTGTATTCCTTGCTGGTGTCCCCATCTGGTCTGTCCCCCCAGAGTCCTTCCTGTCTCTACTGTAAATACTTCCTTAAATCTCGTGTTGAGCTCCTCACATACCTCTTGATCGTTTCTTGTGAGTTTTCCACCTTCTTTCCTCAGCCTTATCACCTGGTCCTTGACTGTTGTCTTCCTCCTAATGTGGCTATACAGCAGTTTCGGGTCAGATTTGACTTTCGATGCTATGTCGTTTTCATACTGTCGCTGGGCCTCCCTCCTTATCTGCGCATACTCGTTTCTGGCTCTTCTACTCTTCTCCTTGTTTTCCTGGGTCCTATGCCTCCTGTACCTTTTCCATTCTCTGTTGCACTTAGTTTTTGCCTCCCTACACCTTCGGGTAAACCAAGGACTCGTTTTGGTCTTCCTATTATTTCTGTTTCCCTTGGGAACAAAACTTTCCTCTGCCTCCTTGCACTTTGTTGCCACATATTCCATACTGATTTTCCTACCATTTCTCTGTCCCACTGAACCTCCTGCAGGAAGTTTCTCATACCTGTGTAGTCCCCCCTTTTATAGTTTGGCCTGTCCCCTTCAGTTCCTGTTACCTTCTCCACTTGTAACTCTACTATATAGTCAAAGCTCAGAACCACATGATCGCTAGCTCCAAGGGGCCTCTCGTAAGTGATGTCCTCAATGTCTGAACTGCTCAGGGTGAACACAAGATCCAGTCTTGCTGGCTCATCCTCCCCTCTCTCTCTGGTTGTGTCCCTGACATGTTGATGCATGAGGTTTTTAAGTACCACATCCATCATCTTGGCTCTCCATGTTTCAG